>NC_141390.1:19068760-19299812 GCF_017979445.1 Akebia trifoliata
TTGCAAGCGGAGTTATCTCAGCACGGAGCTGACATTGACACGGAGTCGGCATCAACACAGAGTTGGCATCAACATGGAGCTGGCATCGACACGGGGTCTGGCATCGACACAGGGTCGGAAAAATATTTTGAAAAATAGTTTCATCAGCACAGAACTGCATCGACACGGAGTCGGAAAAATATTTTGAAAAAGTAATTTCATCAACAAGGAGCTGGCATCGACACGGAGTCGGTAAAACATTTCGAAAAAGGTAGTTTCATCAGCACGGGGCTGGCATCGACATGGAGTCGGGAAAATATTTTGAAAAAGTAATTTCATCAGCACGGGGCTGGCATTGACACGGAGTCGAGAAAATATTTTGAAAAAGTAATTTCATCAATACGGAGCTGGCATCGACACGGAGTCGGGAAAATATTTTGAAAAAGTAATTTCATCAGCACGGAGCTGGCATCGACACGGAGTCGAGAAAACATTTTGAAAAAATAATTTATAAGATAAATCGATTTGGAATAACCCATGTTTTTAGGAGCCTCCGATTCAATTCTCTGAAGTCGTCTCTAGCCAGGCAGATCTTTAAGGAAGAGGCGACGCACAATGGCACTCTTAAATCACCTTGTTCCCTGAATAGACGTAGTCTATCCTCATCGTATCAACAGGATAAGATCTTTCTAGGCACCGACTTTGATCAAGGACTGCAATTGGTGTTTCTTTTTAAATCTGGTTTTTTTTTTTTGAAAAGTTGGATGCATTTGAGTCGATCAATTGGTTGTTATCTTTGTTAGATCGTGAACTCTGTTTGAAATTTGATATGGATCCGATTTGTAGTTGATCTGGGTCTTAGACCCAGACGAAACAAATCTGGGTTGTGGGTCTCGTTGAATTGGATCTGGGTCTTGACCTGGGTCGTGGACCCAATTGAGAATGGATCTGGGTCATAAACCCAGTTGGATGGGTCTGGGTCGTAACCTAGTTGGAAATGGATCTGGGTCGTAGACCCATTTGGAAATGGATCTGGGTCTTGGACCCAGTTGTAGTGGATTTGGGGTCGTGGACCCCATTGGTATGGATATGGATCCGGGTTGAGGACCCAATTTGGAATGGGTTTGAGTCGTGAACCTAGTTTAAGTGGATCTGGGTCGGGAGCCCAGTTGGATTGGATTTGGGTCTTGGACCTGGGCCATGGACCCAATTGGGAACAGATCTGGGTCGTGGACCCAATTGAGAACAGATCTGGGTCGTGGACCCAATTGAGAACAGATCTGGATCGTGGACCCAATTGAGAATGGATCTGGGTCGTAACCCGACTGAGAATGGATCTGGGTCGTAGACCCAGTTGGATTGCATCTGGGTCGTAACCTAGTTAAGAATGAATCTGGGTCGTAACCCAGTTGAGAACGAATTTGGGTCGTGGACCCAGTTGGATTGGATCTGGGTCGTAACCCAGTTGGATTGGATCTAGGCTGTTACCCAGTTGAGAATGGATCTGGGTCGTAACCCAGTTGAGAATGGATCTGGGTCGTGGACCCAGTTGGAAATGGACCTGGGTCGTGACCCAGTTGAAAATGGATCTGGGTCGTGGACCCAGTTGGAATGGTTTGGATCGTGGGCCCGGTTTAAATGGATACAAATGGGGGCTCGGTTCACAAAATTGTTTAGAGTTGGAAAATCTGCAAATTCTTCCCCTTTTTTTTTCTTTTTTCTTTTTTGTTTTGTTTTATATTTTTTATATTTTATATTTTTTTGTTTTGATTTTTTTTTTCAAAAACATTGTTTAACAAAATCCACCTTACTTAATTTGCCCCAAAACTTAGGATTTTCCTAGGGGTACCATCACCGTTTGATCGGTTGTAAGTGGGACCCTTCAAAAATGGACTGTCGAGTTCACTCTGGTCCGTGTTAATGGCACGGATGTAATTTTCATCCTGTTATCCGTATTTTGGGCACGGATGAGACATTCACTGTTTCAACTGTGCTCAAAACATGGGTAAAGTAGTCATTGTTTCAACCGTGTTCCCAATACGAATGAAGTATACTTTGACTCAACTGTATTCCGAACACGGATGGGATACATTTTCGCCTGTCCGTGCCATGGACAAGGACTAGAAAGAATTCCAGCCTCTGGGTTTTCACAGAAATGGCCCTTTGGCCCACTGTTTTGCTTCCACTGTTTATTTTTTGGACATGAATGTAATGCATTCCTCCCCTTTTACCTAAGGGGAGATGAAAAGAAAACAAAGATAAATCCTACGGTCTACGTGTGCCTCTTTGGCCTTACAACTTGGGCTTCGAGGCCCGAATACATCAAACACGTACAACTTTTCCTTGGGGGTCGATGTAACATTAACATTTTGTGTCCTAGCTCATCTAGCCGGGCACATGCATGAGTTTAATAGGAGGCTTCATGGCTACTCGATCTTCAAACCTCGATGCATATCGAAGTATACACGTCGTTGGTTGGTGATTGGGTTTGATGTGTTCATTCCCGACACTTGAAATAACGATCTCAAACTGTAGAACTACTAAGCATCGGGGCTAAGTATGTTGAGGGTGGGGTGGCTTGGAAGTGAGGCTATGCTCGTAAGTGCACATGTGCATTTTTATTCATTACTTTTCATCGACCCCTTACAAACATCATAATGAAGCAACAAAAATGTAAGTAAATATTACATCGAGAACATAATAAGAACACAAAAGCAAAACAATAAACACACAACAAACAAGATTAGTAAAAAAAAACTCTGTTTTTTCTTTTTTTTCAAAATGACCGAGTTCGTCACGAGGGATGAACCAAAGATCCCCAGTGGAGTCGCCAGCTGTAGACATGTGGTTTTCGTCATTACGACGGTCACATCTACTATGGTTTGGAGTCACCACCATTCATATTATAAATGGGTGTGAATGGTCACCCGATGTATATTTTCCAAAAAATGTCATTTTTGGCACGTAGTGACTCACGTTGGATAGGGATTGATCAAACCTAGGAATTCGGGTAAGCGGCCCGGTTGGAGAAAAGGGGAGGGGTTAGGCACCCTTTTCTCCCCGCCAAGTAGCTGTAACATCAACATAATTTGGTAATTTTTATTTTAAAGAATATTGAAAAATAAAGTGCCACGTGGAAGTGTTTGTACCCTCAATGGGGATTCATTTTCGACTTGATCATAGGGTCATTTCATTGATGGAAATGACCCTTTTAGACCTTTAGCCATGGGATCCATTCATACTCAACCCATTTAAAATAAAATGAAAAGGGGGGGTGATAGAAGAGGAAAAAGGAGAGGGTAGAGAAAGAGAAATGGGAGGTGTTGGTTGCACCCACTTTGTATCCTTTATCATCTTTTCTTCTTCTTCTTCTATTTCTTCCTTTTAAGTTCTTTTGAGTCCTTAGTGAGTTGAGAGTGAAGTTTTTCTTTTTTTAGAATATGATATAAGAAATTAGTGAGAAAGAGTAGAGAGAATAGGTTTTTTTTCTTAGGGAGACTTGGTAATCATTTTTGGGGTGAGGGGAGGGGTATTTATAGGAGTTGGGAGGATGTTTGGGGGCATAATGGGGTTAAATTTTGAAAAATATGATAATGGCATGGGTTTTAGAGGTGGAATGTTTGAAACTTGAAAACAAGTGAGGGTATTTGTGTAAAGGATGAAAGTGAATTGTGTTTTAACCCAAATGATTTGGATTTTACCCAAATCCATTTGGGTAGAGTGTTTGGTGGGATGAGATGAGTGATGGTTGATGGGAGAATGGGGGTGTAAGGTGTTAGGTGTTTGATTGAGTTTTGGGTTAATGGAAGAGGTAAGGTAAATATTTAGGAGGATGAGTTGTGTAAGAGGTGGGTATATTGATTTTTGGGAGGAGAAAGGAGATGATGCCATCTGACAATCATGATGAAAGGATGATGTGATGAGATTAGTTGATTGGTTGATGGAGGTTGTTTGATTAGAAAGAAAAGTATGGGTTAGTTAGTTGATGATGAGAGAAGTATGGGTTGAGGTGATTTTATTGGAGTATTTTAAGGAAGATGATGGTATAGATATGGGTGGTTGATGATGTTAGATAATGATGATGGATTAGGGTATGGGTTGAGGTGTGGGTGGTTGATGATGTTAGAGGATGGGGATAGGTTAGATTAGGGTAGGGTATGGGTTGAGGTGATTTTGGAGGGAAGTGATGTGTTAGTTGAGTTGTTTAGAAAATGGTGATAGGTGATGAGATGAGGGAGGTGAAGGGTGGTGATGACATGTGTCATCTTTGATGTAGGGATGGTGATTGGTTGATGTGGGTGATGGATAATGGGTTAAGGTTATGGGTTGGATAATGAGTTGTATATGGGTGGGATTTTGTGGGCCTTGAGGTGTATTGGGCTTGGGTTTAGGAGGGTTGTGGGTTGTTTTGGATTGGGTAAGGCTTATCTTGGATTTTGATTTTGAGAAGGGAGGTTGTTTTTAGGGCTTAGAAGGTATGAGATTAATTTTGTGTTAAAGGTAAGGTTGGAAATGAATTTAGGAAAGAGTTGAGGCCTTGTGGGCCTTAGGTGGGTTTAGGGTATTTGCGAATTTCGAGGCGGAGTGGTGGGTGATAGATGAAAGGTAGGTCTCTCAAGTCTCACCTTTTTAATTTTTTAATTTTTTTGTATTTTCCTTGAAGTTATTGATTTGATCAAAAATGCCACGTATTTGGCAATTTGGGCCTTTTGGGCCCGTTGGAGAATTTATCGATTTTTGTGGATATAAGTGTGGAGCGGCGAAGGTTGGGATGACGTGGGATGAGTCCAGTCCCTTTGATGGATCGAAATTGCCACTTTTTAATGTTTTGGGTCTTAGAGGCCCGTTGGCCTATTTTGTCGAAAATTGATGTTCTGAGTGGAGTAGGGTAGAAGGGAGATAGCCGAATCCTTTTCGTGGACCTACTAAACCATTGAGAGATATTAGAGGCTTGGATTTTGGCTAAAATGTCACATTTCGATGGTTCGGACCATCGAGGCCCATTTGCCAAATTATTTGGAAAGTTGCTGTTTTTGGGCCCTTTCAAGTGGGGGCCCGTTCAAATTGGGGTGTCTACAAACGTCACTAGATTTTAAGACCAAGTAAAAAAAAAAAATTAGAGATGATCTCTATTTCAATATCATCTCATAAAAATACCAATAGTGTCCCCATCATTTTTACATAAATGTCATTCTTGAATTCCCTTTTTCATTAAAAATATGTTTTAAATATAATTTTTGTCCCTTATTTATTTGCAATTATTCTTATTATCAATATTAAAAATTATTTTTATTAAATATTTATAAAAATATCTTAAAACTCAGATTTATCAATTGCTCGACCACATTTGACAAAAAATTGTAATAAAAAATAAGTTTGATCATGAATATTCATTTTTTTGTAATTTTCTTTTTTTATTATTTATAAATTCTTCATTGAAAAAAATTTGTAATAAAAAATAAGTTTGATCATAAATTTAGTTTGGTTCAAAAATAAGTTTTGTAAGTTTGGTTCAAAGTTATTTCTTTGACAATACAAAGCATTATAACTCATTCAAACAACTTCAACTGTTGTTCCCTAGTGATTAAAATCATAAAAAATACTAAATCCAACAAATAAAAATCTAAACAAAAAATAATAATAATTTTTAATTATTTTCATTGGTGGATTTTTTATATATTTAAATTGGGGTGTAACAAGTAAAGTTGGGTTGCCAATTTCTAAATCACCCAAAAATAAGGAAAGAGGGGACTTTTTCCAAGTGGTATTACCAACCCATATAGTTACGGTCGGGATCGGTAGACTCATATGTTCACACACAATCATGACCATGTATATGTGAGATCCAATGGTTGAGATTTATTTTAGAGATCCATAATGTATTCTTGAGATGCATCTTTTATCCCGATCGTTAGGTCTCACGTATACATGGTCACGATTGTGAGTGAACATATGAGTTCACTTTCATAAGTCTACGAATCCCAACCCATATAGCTATAGAATATTAGCATGGTAATAATCACAAACCTAAAATGATTGGAGGCCTTTCTTTTGGTCAAATAAACAAAAAGGACACAAACTAGTTCAAAAGTTTGAAACCATACCGATCAATAACCGATCTTATCCCGAACTATCCTTGAAATATATTTAGGTTTAAACTTGGCCTTGAAATTTGATTTTTCTAAATAGGCCTTTACATGCCAACCCATCCAAAGAAGACTATATAACAACTGATATAGAATGACCTCAAAACATGCATAACCCGACGTAAAGAGCCAAGAAGGCACTGTAATTGGACTGATGAAAATATGTATACATTTATCAGAATTTTTAACAATTGTACAGACCTCTACATTAAATATTTCGAGCGAGGGAATTGAACAATTGATTCACCATCCGAGTGAATCAAAATTATTGGTATACTAAGAGATGGGAGCCACATCTCTACTGATTGGTAAGTTTTGATATTAATCCATGAGATGAGGGGCATTGCCTGTTTGTGAATCCACAACGGCTGCTAAGGGGACCTGAATTCTGAGACCAGCTGTAGCCACAGTGGTCGTCGTTAGAAGAACAACCTTTGCCCACAAGTAGTCACTCAACACATTATCAAGAAGACCTATAGACAATGATACTTAGAAATAAAGAAGTTATTTTTTTGACAACTTAAAATCTTCTTGATGAAAGGAAACAAAAATCCCTTAATTTCAAAGAAAAATAATTGAAGGAAAATTAAGAAGAAAATCAAATCTGTGGAGGATATTTTCGTGACGACGAGATAGCGACATGTGGCATCAAAGTTCTGACTCAACATACCTTGACGCTGAATCTTAGGTGTAGGTGCACCAAAGTCCAACAGGCAAATATGTTTTAACTCGGATCTTGGCAGAATAATTCTGTCTCTGATTTCAAACAATAATTTGCACTCGGAAAGCAGATAAAAATCCCCATAAATTGGGCGAATGATTAAAGACCCAAATTCCAAGAAATCAGGGATGCGAGATAAGATGAGATACGATTTAGTTGAAGTATTAAGGATCCACAATGTGAAAAAAGCCCAAATTTGATGGCTCGGGCCGTCAAATTTCATAAAATTCGACGAAGAAAGAGGTTGAATTGGCATCAAAATTTTCATCATCAAATTTTTATTTTCGATGGGTCGAAACAATCAAATTAATGAAGAATGGGAGAAATTCGACAACTCTAAGCCGTCTGAAATCACCTCGACCCCCGCCTGCTCGCTAAATAATGGATAGGGGTTCGATTATGTATCTTGAAATTTTTTTAAAGAATTGGGAGTTGCCACCTAGTTTAGGTCTAGGAACCAAAATTAACTTCAAATGGATATGGGTCGGTCCACAGATCAGAAAGATGGGTAAGGGGTTAGGTTACGAGTTGCAGAAGGTGTTAGGCACCGAACCCGCCTGATCAAGATGATCAGTCTCTACTGCGATCGAAAAATACCCTACGGTCAACATTCAAAGACGAACAGTCAAACTATGGTCCAATCATCATCAAATTGTATCGGATTTACTAAACAAATCCTACTGTTAAAATAACTACATGGATTCTCGAATTTCGCATGATGGAACCCCACGATTTAGTAAGGCTTACGTGGCACCAAAAATTAATGGATCAATTCAGTCACATTTTGAAAAGTATGAATACAATCTTTAATGTCATGTGCGTCAAAATCAGTGAGCCGACTCTTAAATTTTAATCAAAGAAATTTGATTTTTTAAATTGTCACGTATATTAAAATCAGTGAATTAACCCACACATTTTTTAATCAAAGAAATTTGATTTTTTAAATTACCACATGCATCAAAATCAGTGAATTAACCCACAAATTATTAATCAAGAAATTTGATTTTTTGAATCGTTGTGTGAACTAAAATCAGTGAGTTAACCCACAAATTATTAATCAAAGAATTAATTTTTTTCAAATTGCCACGTGAATCAAAACAGTGAGTTGATTCATGTGCTTATTTTATAGAAAATTTCGATTTTAATCTTTCAATGTACACAAAATTAGTAAGTTAACTCACGTGCCCATTTCATATAAAATTTCGATTTTAAACCTCTAATGTACACAAAATCAGTGAGTTACCTCACATGCCAATTTCATAGAAAATTTTTATTTTAAATCTCAAATGTACACCAAATCAGTGAGTTGACTCACATGCTCATTTCATAAAAAATTTATATTTGAAACTTCCAATATACACAAAATCAGTGAGTTAACTAACATGCCCAATTTCATAGAAAATTTCGATTTTGAACCTCCAATGTACACAAAATCAGTGAGTTGACTCTCAATTTTGATTAAAGAAATCTTGATTTTCTAAAATCGTCACGTGCGTCAAAATCATTGAGTTAACTTACATATCAATTTTATAGAAAAAAAAATCGATTCAAATTTTTAATGTGCCCAAAATCAATTAGTTGATTTCAATAATTTTGATTAAGGAAATTTTAATTTTTCAAAAGCGTCATGTGCGTCAAAATCATTGAATTAACTCACATATCTATTTTATAAAAAGAAAAATCGATTCAAATTTCTAATGTACCCAAAATCAGTGAATCGACTCAATAATTTTGATCAAGAAAATTTTGAATTTCCAAAATCGTCACGTGCCCCAAAATCATTGAATTAACTCATATATCCATTTTATAAGAAAAAAAAATCGATTCAAATACCCAAAATCAGTGAATCGACTCAATAATTTTGATCAAGAAAATTTTAATTTTTCAAAACCCCCACGTGCGCCAAAATCATTGAATTAACTCACATATTCATTTTATAAAAAAAGAATCGATTCAAATTTCTAATGTACCCAAAATCAGTGAATCGACTCAATAATTTTGATTTTTCAAAATCGTCATGTGCGCCAAAATCATTGAGTTAACTCATATATCCATTTTATAGAAAAAATCGATTTAAATTTCCAATGTCCCCAAAATCAGTGAGTCGACTTAACAATTTTAATCAAGGAAATCTTTATTTTTCAAAAACGTCACATGCGCCAAACTTAATGAATTAGCCTATACATTTCGTAAAATCAACGAATTGATTCATTAATATTAGAAAATGAAGAAATCGATTCGATAATATTAATAATCAATTGGTTGATCCATCAATATTTCAGAAATTTTAAAAATTATCATTAATGCCACGTATACTTAAAAAATCGGCGAATCCATTCGGGAACATAAAAAATTATGAAATCAAGAATAAATAAAATAAAATAAAATAAGTAAATAAAAAAAATTACCTTTGTCGAATAATTTCGAAAATTTGGATTCCTTCAACAAAAATTCGAAATAACTTATGAGTAATGCCGTGATTTTGCGAGATTGATGTGTAAACTTTCCTCGAAAATCAATTTTTTATTTTTTGATTATTTGAATAGTTCAAAGAAAGATATAGTGAAGATGAAGAAAGATAGAGAGAGTGAAAGAAAGAAGATGGTTGGGGGTACCTTCTATTCTTGATTTTTTTTTTTGGTTGAAGATGACGAAAAAATGTTAATGGAAGAAGATGATTGTTATAGTTTTTTTTTTTAAATGGAGAAGAAGAGAAAATGGGATTACCGTCCAACGTGGGAGAGAGGAGTTGAAGACGTTAATGGAGAAGAAGATGTGACTTTTTTTTTTCAAGAAGGAAGAAGAAGGTTGTAGGTTTAATGGTGGAAAAAATATTACTGTTTTTTTTTTTAAGGATAACCCTAAAAATATTTTTTTTCCTTTAATGGTTCCTTTGATCCTCTTTTATGGTGGTTCTACCATCAAACATGAGAGAGGGAGAAATGTGAGTGATGGTGGAGGACATGGGTAGTTTATAAGAAGTTGAAAAGAGGGAGATGGAGGACATGGGGAAGAGGGAGTTGGAGAAGAAAATGTGTGTCCACGTAGTTTCTTTCTCTTTTTCTTATTTTTTATTTTTTTAATTTTGGAGAATGGGGGGTGGTGATCCCACGCTACTCGTATTAATGATCTCTCATAGATTATTAAATTGATTGGTCGGTTAGAACTCGATTTTAATTCAATCCGATTTGGATTTCAATTTGATCTAGTGGATTTTATTTTTGGTTGATTGATTTAATTTTGAATTCGATTGGTCGATTTTAGTTTTGAATTTGGTTGATCGATTTTAATTGGTCAATTGGATTTTAATTTCAATGTTAATCGATGGATTGGATTTTGATTTAAAAATTTGATGGATTTTAATTTTCACTTTGCTTAATCGATTGAATTTTAATTTGACTTTTGTTTGATTATGATTTGATTTTGAATTTCAATTTGATTTTAAAATTTGATTTGGTTGATTCAATTTTAATTTAATTTTGATTAGTTGATCAATTCGATTTCATTTTACTTTTTAATTGGTTGAATGATTTTTAACTTGAATTTTATTTTGTATTTTAGTTGGTTCTTGATTTTTAATTTAAACTTAATTTTTAATTTGTATTTTAATTAAAATTTAATTTGATTTTCGATTTTAAATTTTTGTTAAATTTTGAATTTTAATTTGATATTGATTTAGTTTAATTTTCAATTTGAATCTTATTTTGATTTTTGGTTTAGATTTGATTTGAATTTTAAATTGGTTTCTTGTTTGAATTATAGTTTGATTTACGATTTGAATTTTATTTTTCTAGTGATTAGGGTCTCTATGTTAGAATTGGATATTGGAGGGTGTTTTGGTCATTTTGATGATTTTTTATCGATTTTTCTTGAATCTCTCTGTTATCGTCGATTTGGGTATCGTTAGACTCAAAATCATATTCTGAGTGTAATGGAGGTACTTTCAGGATTTTTCGGGGGTTTGAAATTTATGAGGGGCGTTTTCGTCTTTTTGATGATTTTTTTACATATTTTTATTAATTTCTCTGTTTTCATCGATTTGGGTCTCGCTAGACTTGAAATCACCTTTTGAGTGCAATAGAGGTACTTTCGAAACTTTTTGGAGATCCAAAATTTATGAAGGGTATTTTCGTCATTTTGATATTTTTTACAGATTTTTTTGAATTTTAGCGTAAGGTTTCTTTTAGTCACTGTGTAAGTATTTCTAAGTTTCAAAGTTATATTTTTCTAGTGCAGCAAAGTCTCTAAGTTATCGAACTGTGTAGCGAACTTAAGTGTACGTGCTTGCTAAATCGGGGTGTAAGGTATAGTGATCCTAAGCGTGCGTAAATTTCTATGTTGAGTCGTGACAAATAGAGGGGATGAAAAGACTAGAAACAGAAGGAATCAAGCAGTACTCACAAGCCTTCGAGTTCTTTTATGCTCATAATTAGAAATCCAAAACAATCGGCTGACGAATTGTCGAATTGGGCAGATGCAAAAATGGGGTGTCTACACCGTCAAATCTGGAAACATCAAGAATTTCAACGGTTCTAGACTTTCAAAATTCAATTTCTAAAATCTGTGGGCCTTGGCCCGTCAATTTTTTCTGTCGAATTTTCCAATTTTCATGTAGTGATCGTCCTAGATCAAAATGAGACATCTCTAAATTAAGGAATGTTCGATCTCTTATCTTCCTATTTGATTTTCGGTCGGATTGAATGCTTTCATGGTCAAGGTTCAGTACATCTACCAGTCATACGCTTGATTCTTCTGATCTACTACCAACCTTCACGTTGGTATTCAGGTCTCATTCTTGATGTACCTATTATTGAAGTTTCTTTCAAAAGTCTAGCTCACACCCATTGGCGCACTACATACAGGAGACCAAAGAAGCAATTAACTAGCAATGATCTTACTCTATAAGTATATGCACTGTCAACCATTTATTTCAAATCATCCATAAATTGAAGACGACGTGATGTTGGAAGCCTCGTCCCGTGTGCAGACTATTAGCTTCCTGATCTTGACTTATGTCATTGAAATGGTTCGATTGCTATCCAAAGTGCCATTGCAATTTTAAAAATATAATTTCCCATTTATTTCATTCTATCCATATCCATGTCCCAAGTGCATTTTCATGTATCATCTACTTTTCTTGCATTTATGACTATTGAAGTCTTGCTGGGGTGGGGGCATGGTTTTGCCAATGTGGGGGCAACTAAGAGTACAAATTTTTTTGTGAGGGCACTAGTTGTGGATTTTATTATCCATTGCTAATATCTGTCAT
The DNA here is from genome assembly GCF_017979445.1 of Akebia trifoliata. Classification (NCBI taxonomy): domain Eukaryota; kingdom Viridiplantae; phylum Streptophyta; class Magnoliopsida; order Ranunculales; family Lardizabalaceae; genus Akebia; species Akebia trifoliata. The sequence continues at coordinate 19,080,876 of NC_141390.1, forward strand.
AATAGCTCATTAATCTAGACTTTGAAAATTCTTATGAGGGCAAGTGCCACAATTGTAAATCCATTCCTGCTCATGCACTATAAATACCTTCTCTTCACTAATAATTGATTGAATGATATTCATGCATAAGCACTAATAATCTTTAAGTGTCTCTTCTACTGTTACTAGTTTTATACTTAACATATTGTCAATCCGCTATTATAAAAACACCGACTACTTTATCCCTTAAATCACTTTAAACTACTGAATCTAGTTCATTTTTTTTTATTACTTTTCTTTTTTACTAGAGTATCTAAACCATCATTCTTCTTCTTCTTCTACTTATTATTTTGCGTGCCTTGTAAATAAGGCATGTTAAGTTTTATCATCTTCTTTGTATTCAAGAAACCTAGGCTCTTACCTATCAAAATTTCAATTAATTAAGACCCTACTTGGTATGGTGCAAATAATTTTCTTAATTCAATTTTACGGGTACTTGACTGCACAATGCAAATGATTTGTATTGCGAAAAATTTGCATGCATCACCTAAATTCTTAAAAAACAATTAGCAAATGATTTGCAACACAAAAATATTGCAAATTATATAGGAAAGGGGAAATTTTCAACAAAATTTTTTTTAATAAAATATTATTTTTAATAAAAGTAATCATTTTTTAAAAAAAAAAAAAAAAAAAACCTTGAACAACCATTGAAAAATCATTTTTAGCAAATTAAAAAGGTACCATATGAAAAATGACAGTGTAATTTTTCAACTTACCATGAAAAAACTACACTCCAATTATAGGTTTTTTAAATTATCACTAAAACATATACTTCAATAGTAGAATTTTAAAGTTTGCATAAAAAACTATCATTCAAGTATAGTTTTTCAAAAGTTTGCATGAAAAACTACCATTCAGAGCGTATTTTTCAAACACACTTTTGAATATGAGTTTTTCAATGAAATTGAGAGTGTGTGTTTAATCTTTAATTGGTGTGTAATAAATAATTTAAGAAATTAGACATCAAACCTAAATAGAAAAAATTCATTTAAATAGTTTAATATATGAATGAGTATATTATAATATAAAATAATAGATTAATTTCATTTTTAACATTTTTAAAATTTTATTTTATCACTTAATAAAATTTAGCATTTTTTAAATATACAAATATATATTTCAACAGTTAACTCAACAGATACGTTTTTTGGAAAAAGTTTCATTTAGAAAAACTACACTGGAATAGTAGCTTTTCATGCAAACTTTTGAAAAACTATACTTAAATGATTGTTTTTCGCGGTAACTTGAAAAACTACACTTGTACTATCATTTTTCATGAGGTTGTCAAAAATGACTCTTCAAACATACTCAAGTTTTTATTTTGCAATTTTGAAAAACAAGTGGTTAATTTTATCAAAAATAATATTTTTTTTAGGTTAGTTTTGGAAAATTTCCCCTTTAGGAAATTGTTCAACTCTAACCTATGCATATGAAAATTACTAAAAATACTTTTTATCAAAGAAATTAATCAAATTAAAAAAATACAGCCAATATTTGTAATGATAATATGTGCATAAATTTACAACAAAAAAAAAAAAAACCCTCGTCAAAGATACATTAAATTGCATATTGAAATTAAAAAAGTAACCCCTCATCAAAAATAATTTTAAATTACAAAAATACCCTCAATTATTGCTAAAATAACATGCATATGAATTCACAAAAAATATATCTCATCAAATATATATACATTTACTTGTATATAAAAATTACAAAAGTACCCCTCATTTGTGTTATTACAAAATATCCTTTATCGTAGAGTAATTTTGTAAACTTATATGCATGTTATTATAACAAATATTGAAGGTATTTTTGTAATTTGAATAGTTTCTTTGATAATAGGTATTTTTCCAATATGCAGGTTACTATACACTTGATGGGGATATTTTTGTAACTCATATGTTCGTTAATGTAGCCAGAAAAGGATATTTTTATAATCTAAATAATTTACGATGAGGTTGAATAACTTAAAATGGTTCCATATTTTATTTTTATGGGGATTTAGATATGCTACCTCATTTTTTGATGAATATTGGAGATATCATTCCTATGTTTTCAAATTGATGACATGCATCCCTTGACCTTAGTCTTCTTAATAGACTAATAAAAGACCTAAATGCCCTTATCTTCAACTACTTGCCAAAAGTCCTTGATTTTTCTTCCTAAATCTAGTTCTTTACGACCTCATCAATCTCTATGATATATTTTATAATCTACTCAATTTTAATTCATCCTTTTCAACATAGGATTAACCCTTTGTAGAAAACCCTGTAATTTTTTAGCAAAAATTTCATGTTTTCATGTGGCGCCCTGCCGAACGCTAACACAATTCCCCATGTCAGATCTCGAGGTAGTAGGTGGCACCTCGAAATTTCGGCATGGTCTCCTCTGTTTATGTTAGCATTCCAAGGCGTTCAACCTGCACCTGATAGACGACATACAATCCTGCATATAAACAAACAAAATAGAATACGAGCGGAAGCCTATATACATCAAATAATATACGGTATATCAGAGTGCGGAAGAAAAAATTTACGGGATTATACAAAAATTTCTCACTCTAACAGGAGTCCTAACGCTCAATACAAATCTATAATACTCCTAGACAAATCGACCCACTAGGGGATGTAGCCCCAATACTCACCAGGTGACGAACTCTGGTTGTCTATCTGACCGACTAGATGATCTTCACTCGTGCTCTATACCTGTCTCGCCAAGCTCTGAATCTGAGACTAAAAAAATGGAGAAGGAAATAGTGAGTAACAATGGTTACCCAGTAAGGAAGCAACAATTTCTACCAATAACCTCTCCTAACATGAACGAATAAACATACTGAATCATTTTAAAATAAACAAAATTTTACAGAATAAACTACGATTAACTGGTACATATAGCCAGGGATGAACAACTAAACATTTTAAAACTCACATTACATCAATCATCATTACTCACTATAACATTCTCTTCTTATACAAATCTAATTGATCAAATGGAAACAATAAACATGCATTTCATTTTATATATCAAAATAAGCAACAGATACATAATACACAATGGTGGAGTATTAGAATTAGAGAGTTGGGATTCACGACTGGATCGCTCCCAGTCGGGACATGATGTTACAATTCTTCTCTGGCTTTTAGTTCCTGATTTTGTGGCTGATCGCTGTTTACCACGCTTGGTTGACTATTTATCCGGCTCAGGTTGGCCGTTTGACGTGACCGTAAGCAATGGGTCTCTTTTCGATGTGTCAGAACGTTCGACTACTATAGATTGTTAGTGATCACTGACTAATCATCTTCGTCTATACCTATCAGGCGTGCATGTGATTCCCAAATATACAAACCATTCGTATACGACCACCTTTACATTACAAGTTCACTGGTAAAGATAGAGAGGAATAAACCCGGATTCCAGTTGTGACTCCACTCTCATACGCGTCCCATACCACGTATGAGCTTGGTGGTCCCTACCGTACAGCCCAGGATAGTACACCACTCTGGATGATATGACGCACTATCCCTTCAGGCATTCACAAACCTTTAACAGCTCACAAAATAGCAACATATATATATTATTTTCATTTGAAAACAAAAGAGAAATTAACAATACAAGGTTGAGAATATATATCCAGTTTCCTACCATGCAAGTGTGGCCACCCGGCCTAAAATAAATAACATAACGGAAACGTAAACAGCGCCTCGCGCTAACAGAAAGGAAATAAATATGCAACCAATAATATTATCCCTGGATATCTGTTCACCAACCTACACACAACAAACAACGTAAAATGCAGACATCACCCCTCGGGTGTGACTCTGACATTTTACCGTTTCATACATTTTTTTCCCTCTTTCCGATTTTTTTATAATTTTCAATCTCTTCAATAAAACATCCATTTTCTGATATTCATCAACTCAAAATGAGTTCATTGAATATTAAATCACATTTTCCAACTATAGAATTTATTTCTATCAATAATATTGAAAAAGAATACAAATTTTATATCAAAACGGGGTCCGAACAGTGCACAAGACCCAATTTATGGAAATAACCGTTATAATACTCTACCCACGTATAATTTGTTAAAAATACAATTAAACATATCAAACATGCAATTTCTGGCGTGAATTTTGAAATAAACAAAGAATTCTATATTTCGGAAATACATCCAAATTTTTCCAATAAAATCCTAAATGCAATTTTCACAATCTATGATTACTAATAGAAATAAGAGTTCCTTACAATCTTCAGGCGAAACGATCGTAGCACGGGCGCGAAAATCGAGGCGATCAGCACGAAAATCGAGACGGATCGAACTTCGAAACGGCTGATTTTTGAAACTGGCCCAGTGGTTTCAAAGACCTCGATGTGCTCGTCTCTTCTCCCTTCTACGACGAAAGATGGTTTGACCCCGAAACTGATGAAAATCGAGGTCGAAGTTACGAAATCTTCGTATAAAAATACGGCTGATTTTTTATTATACGGGGTGAAAAAGACAAGAAAACGGAAAGAATTTGGGTGGGTTATGTAGAGAATGAGGCTGCGAACGTTTCTCCCTTCTGCGTCGGAAGACGGTTTGACCCCGAAACGGACGAAATTCGAGGTCAAAGTTTCGAAATTTTCGTATCCAAATACGGATGATTTTTGACGATATCGGGTAAAATAGAAAGTGAAACGAAGAAGGTTGGGTGGGTTTTGTAGATGTCGAGGCTGCGGATCTTTTTCTCTTCTACAGCGATCGTCGAAAGTGAACCGTTTGCGAGAGATCTAAAGTGAAAAATCGGAGGAAAAACAATTTAATTTTTTTTTTCCGTATATGTCTCGACTGTAATGACGCGTTGGGGGAAGATGAGTTATAAAAAAAAATTAAATTTTATTTATATAAAAGTTGGGACGAAATCGATATTTTGTCAATTGTTTCAACCGACGATAACTAGGCCATCTGGACTCCAAAACTGACAAATGAATACTCTATTTCGCCTAATTTTTCGTTCTTGATCTAATGGTACAGTCAATTTCTACAAATTATGTCTCCATCAAAAAATTACATTTTTGGCCTGAGGTGACCCCTAAACTTGATGTCGTTTTCGTTTTTGACGATAATTCGACTTCCTGATCTCCAAAAATGACAAATAAATAGTCCATGTTGAATAATTTTTCGTTATGAACCCAATGGTATAATTGAATTTTAAAAATTATTGCTCTAACAAAAAGTCACTGTTTTAACCTGGTCCGACCTGGTAATCGAGGATTTTGTAACTTTTATATTCGGACTCGCATTTGAGCGTGCTTACAGGCTAAACTATGTTTTTCGATCATTTTGAATCTAATAGTGAGGTCAGATTCCATTAAAAATGATCAGAAACATCCTAAAGTTTTACCCCTAAATCCCACTTTCAAGATTTTCTTAAAATTCCACTATTTATTTTTTTCCTCGAGATACGAAGTAAAAATTCGGGGTTTACATTTCATCTTTCCAAAAAACTATGTTATTTTTATTTTCAAAACAAAAAAATCTTAAAGCTCTTCAACCATTTTCTTAATGTAACTTAAATCCATCAACCTTTTCTCATGTCATCATTTTCTACCTTCCCTTAACCATAGTAACAAAAAACTAGGTCTTGTTTAAAACATGTTTTGTACCTCTACTAACTAAAAATATAAATAAAATAAAATTGAATTATTCAAAAAGACGTGTCTTACATTTTTAAGTACGTTCTTTTTTTTTTAAATATATGTTTTAGACACATTTTTTTTCAAAAGAAAAAAAAATAATAAGAACCCCCTTTTTTGGCCTATGATTAATTTATTTGGTCTTATGGTTGTTTGTGATTTAGTTCATAAATGTTGTTTATGTGGGATTTTATGATAGTATCTTGATGCTATTACCTTTTAAATTTTATCTAATATGTTCTTTTGCCCAAAAAAATATATCGGTGGTTAAATTTTTTTTTATCATAAAATGTAAATTTATTTATGGAAACATGTTGTCATGTATAGATACTTAATAATGTTTATTTTTCATAGACTAAATGTCTAATACATATGTGTGTGCTATATGTTTTCATAATTTTTTACCTATATTTTTATTTTATATAATTATCATTTTTTCATCCATTTTATTCCCGTTCTTTCCTTCTTTTTTTTCTTGATTTTCCCTTACCTTCTTAAATCCATATTGTGACTTGGTTACTAACCTTAGATTTTTCCGCCCCAATGCCTTTGTTTTACTGGTAAAAAAAAAAAATTTCTATCTTTTTTATGGGCTTGGAGGTTGAAGATTAGGGTTATAAGTTTTAACCAATTAAGAGTGTTAGGTGATTGGTTTTCAAAAGGAAAATCAAGGGGTTTCTTTTTGCTATGATTGAAGATGAGGGTATTTGGACCTTTATCTTTTAATCTATTAAGAAAATTGAGATCAAGAGAGGCATATCATCAGTTTCAAAACATAGGAGCCATAAAATATTCACCAAAAAGTGAAGGACCATTTCTAAATCACACTTCATCCTTACTATTATAAAGAGAGTAGGCGAAATAGAAGTGGTTTGGCACCAAAATTGAAATTCCAAAAATACCCCTACTTGAACATTTAAACTTCATATAATCCTTATAAGGATCATTTTGGTCAAAATCAAGAAAATTGCAATCCCAAGGTGTTAAAATCACATTGGTTGGCTTTTAAAATTATAAAAATATCAATTTTACTATGTAATATTCAAAATCACCCTTTAATTAAGATTTTAAATTACAAATAAACCCTTCAGATACAATTGTGTTTGCACATGCAACCTTAGTTTTAACGAAAAAAATCATTACAAATTTTTTGCATTGCAACCATCAACAAAACATAAGAAATGATTTCACAAAAGATTTTTTTATGGTTATCAAGCAATTGTAAATTTTCCATCATAAAACATTTGCAGTGAAAATCAATTGCAAATGCAAATGATTTGTAGGGTACCAAGCATGGGTCAATATGACGAGAAAAGTTTACACTCATGGACTAAGTTCTTTACTTCTACTCAACTAGCCTAATGTGAGAACCGTTGCCTACTTCTTATTAAAAACGGTGAAAGACCGTTTTACGCTCTTTCAACCTTAAAAAATCGTTTCTAGTTGCTGGTTTATATCGAAAAAATCGGGAGAAACCTTTTCAGTTTCTCAGTCTAACAGGAACGAATGTCCCATCTTCTTTCTCTCCCATCAGTTTCTCCCACGATTTCAATCCTATTCATCTTTGATTTCAAGAAGGTGAAACTCGTTTCGGAATGGTGAAGGTTGTTTCAACCTTGTTAGTTTTCGATTTCAAGAAGGTGAAACTTGTTTCAACCCTATTCGTCTTCAATTTCGAGAAGGAAGTTAGCAAACCTGTAAGATCTTAAACAAAAACCTAGAATCAACATTGGTTTTTCTTTGAGAATTTATGATTTCCTGTTCTGAATCGGTTTAATCAGGGTTTTGTTTTTCTTTCACAGTCTTCTCTTTTTGGGATTTTATTTTTTTATTTTCCTCATGATTTGTGACTAATGATATTTGCAATTCTAGAATTCTCAGAGTGGATTGAAATTGAGTATTTTTGTTAATTATCTTAAATTATATCCTGTAATTTCTAGTTTTTTTTGGTTGAATCTAATTTCTTTTAATAATTTATTTAGGATAATAGCTTGATTGATTACTCACTATTACTTGGATGTACTGATTTGCTATATCCTCTATGTTTTGGATTATCTGATTTAGTTCTTGGAGTGAACTTTTGGTTTTTGATCCTTTTAATCCAAAGTTATGCAACATCTGGGAACTTTAATTTATGTTTTATTTATTTGGCTTGATACAGTAAATTCTCACAGAACTGTTCTTGGAGCTAAAATTATAAATATATCTTTTGCTTCTCCGTCTGGATGAGTTTTCATGTTTCAAATGTAATGTTCTAATGTTTGTAATTCATGTGGAATTTGAATGTTGCGGACTTGTTTTATTACATTTATTGCTATACAAGAACTTTCTTGATTTAATTCATGTTAGAAGTTGTTCAATTCATTGGGAAACTTTGTCGTCTGTATATGTTTTGTATTTCAGAAACAATTACCCATTATTTCTAATATGCCCAAACTAATTAAATCAGACTTTCCCTATACCCTTTATTTCTATCCTTAAAAGATTTTCATACGAAGGGATGGTTTGCTATTTAGAGAAGAATACTAAAAAGATTTTCAGATCATGATAGGTTATTTGTTCATGATGCAGAATTTGAAGTAGGAAAAGCTTTTCAAGTCCTAATTTTAGTTGAATAAGACCAGGGTATATATTATACTGCTAAATTTTCCACTGCAATCAAGTTTGTAGATTGTGATCAGAATGCTAGCACTTTCACATTTTTTATAGGTGAAAGGATTGGTTGGTTGGTTTAGAGGGGTGTTTGTCTTGTTTAGATGGAGGAGACGGATGTTTACAAATCATAATTTAACAAGTTGGCAAAGCTTTTACTTGTTAATTTCTATGCAAAAAAGAAAAAGAAAATCTATAAAATAACTGACTAATTTTAGCTTTCTTACTTTTGGATGCAGTTCCTACAAGATATATGCTAGTTTTAGGTTCAATAATTTTGTAGTACGTTTCTTTACATATGAAGAAGGATCCTTATCTCGTGGCTTCAACTTTGAATGGTTAAAATTTGTGTCATGCCACAATCTGGTTTATGATGTTTTGTAACCGATCTATCATGGGTCTATCATATTTTGGTGCTACATTTGAGGTATTACTGACACCTAAGTTATCTGGCACAATCTCATGTAATATTTAATGGGGTACTAGGATAAAGGAGAGATGACTAGATTAGTCTAGTCGTGGTTCCTTTATGAATGATTTAGATTACTCAATATGTAGATAGTCTCATTTGGTGGTTAACAATCTTTAAGTTTTTACGTGATCAAATTAGGTAGTGGTGGCCATAGAGTTGGTACAACACCTAAGCCAGATCACAGTATGAAAGTCAGTCCTATTGTCAGTCACTTTCATTGTTCACCGTTCACTTGAATTGAGTAACGCAATTTAACCACTTAAGTTTTTAAAGTAAGTTTATCGTTCTCGTCGCTTCTAGCTATATACTTGTTTTCCAGCATATGAATCATTGTGTGAATGTGTACTTTTTAAAGGTCATCTATAAAATCCAAGCATATGAATTACTTTAATACTGTATTTAAAACTTTTATATTGAAGGTTTACTGATTACTTGAACTTCAGGCTTCGATTCATAGCTCAGTTTTTTGATATATTGCAATGCAACTCTGATGTCTTGAGTATCAATTCCAGTTTACCTTTGAAAAAATATCCTTGAACTTCCACAATTTTCATTTACATTGTTATTAGGTTTTTCAAGTGACTAATTCGCAGGTTTGAAGTGACAATCTCAAAGGTTTGAAGTGGCTATCTCACAGTTCGCTAATTTTTAGCGAGATTGTCACTTGAATTTCGTTATATTTAGCTTACGAAATAGTAATTTACTCTAGCTATAACATATGAAGTATGAATGTCCCTTTTTAACTTAATCTTCTTTCCTATGAGCATCACTGGTTGCTAGTTTCTTAGTTCACACTTTTAAGACAATGCAACGGCCTTTTCTTTTCTTAGAAGTGAGATCAAGACCAATTAATGAGGAATCATCTGGTTTTTGCTTATGCATAGCCATCTTATCTGTTGGTTTTTTTCTTTTTTTATCTGTTGGTTCATTATGTTGTAAGACAGTGATGCAGTAGCTTATTGTTTTAATATAGCTGCAGGTTGGGTACATAGATACATCTTGGTTGCTCAATGAGAACCATGACTTTCTTAGATTGGCCATAAACATTGTGCACAACAATATTATTGAGCGCAATGAGACGTTACAATGCTTGGTATTGACCATCGTATGCATTAGCTATTTATAACTAGTTTATATTTGTCAACCATTAATTATTAATTACCATTTTCTTTTGTAGTGGTGATCTTGATGAAAATGATCTTCTATCTGTATGTTCATTTATGGATTTACTTCAATGATAGGGAAGAGTAAGCAAGGGTGCTGCATTTTGTGTTAGAGTTGGCTTGAATTGGCTCGGTTGTTAAACTAAGATAGATTAAACCCTGCTTTTAGACCATATATGTTGCTAACCAAATAGATATCAAGTGTCATATTATGTGATTTTATTTCTAGAAACCGAGCCTCATTATATAAAAGTTCTCCATGGAAAATGTTATGTTCTAAAATATTTCTAAGCTTTCATCCATGCCAAAGTTGAGGATATTTTCTAAATTAAGCCAACTGTGTTCTGGGTTCTATGCATTTAGCAAGTTCCCACTTTGTGGCTAGTAACTTATATTTGCATAATGACAGAAATGTGATCGTTGCCAATTTAGTGTGTATTGTCACTCATTTACAGATGTGGACCATGCGTGACAGGGATCTTTCTTATAACAATCTTTGTGGTTCCATTCCGAAAATATCTACAAGAACTTTCAAGTAAGCCACGCTCTCTCAATCTTGTAGCACTCATATGTCTTTGAAGTTATGGTTGGTTATTGACGACTCTCTTTTCTATCTTTATCAGAATTATTGGAAACCCTTTAATTTGTGGGCCAAATTCAGATGAAAGCTGTTCCACCGTGTCTTGAGTCGCTATCCTTCCCACCATACACTTTAAGTGGTGATTTCACATAGTTATAAATTTGCTTTATAGTAAACTTTCCAGACCACTTTGATAACTTGTCTTGGGTGATTATTCTAAGCTATGGATACCTTCTGTCTCACACGTCACTCACAACCAAATGGCAAGAAAAGCCACTGAGCTATTGCATTTGCTTCGAGTCTTGCATCTGTTTCTTTTATTCTGATTGTTGTTGGGTTGTTTCTTTGGTGGAGATATAGACACAACCAAAAGATTTTCTTCGACAAGACCCATAAATAATTATCAACATTTCCAATTAAATAGACATCTGTTTTTTTATTTTGTTTTCAAAGAATAGAACTAGTACTACATCATAGCTATCATTCACCTCTCTATCAATCATCAAATGCAATGTGAATAAAATGTGTATTGTAACAGGAAAAATCAGTAAAGAACATGAATATAGAGGGAGACCTTGAAATTGATCATTGTTTACTATTTTGTGATTTTTTGCTAATGGGACCCGTCAAGCATAGATCATCACAAAGCTGATTGAGATTATTTCTGGAGCATCTACCCTTACTAGCTAATTACACTTATGATGCACCCACCTGACAATGATATGAGAATAAAATTGTTGTGGGAGCTTTTGGAATCTGATAGTATTTATCTATAATTCAGGTATTGGCTCTATGCCGCTGTCAAACTTAAGTGTTTGCTTGTGACAAATGATGAAATGCGAGATCGCATTTTTGAACTCTTAGGCAGCAAATTCTTTCTCAAGTGGAAAGAGCGACATCAAGTATGTACTATTTAAAACCTTACTTTGGTATGTTCATGGTTTAGTAGGAGTTGCACATCCATTCATTTGAATTGTTGCAGTTTTCAATTCTCTCTCTTAATGTCAGTATGTTATAATGCTTTAGCCTATGGTTACTATGGTTAATAGGCATGTTGAGTCATGACTTTTTTGCATATCGTGATGAAGTCTTTTGGAACTATTCATGTCATTGAGGAATCGTGGACCATCAATTTTTTATTATTAATTTGTAAACCACTTTTGATGGAGGTGATCAACCTCACAAAAAATCAGCCCCATTCGGAAACTTCTAACCCATAATGGACAAAATGTTGCTATTGTTATCTTCTTTATCGAGTGATGATGACAAGGGAGTTGAGAAAACTTGAAACTTGAATCGGATAAGATCGACAAACATAAGAACAGTTTCTGAATTTCCTTCCTGTAAGACAACAGTTTCTGAATTTCCTTCCTGTAAGACAAGTAAACAAAGGGGGTTAAAACTTTGTTCACAAATATGTATGTATTATTAAGTGTATAAAAGGTTGATTACTGACTTGCTTATTCATTGCTCTTGGGGGAATTGAGAATAGGTCAATGTTTCATGATAGGTAAATTATTTCAGTGTAAATTCTGTTATACTGAATATAGATTTGTTTATTTTACCCTACAATGGTAGAAAAGAAGCAGCATGCTATGACCCACAATGTTTAACTATTTTGATAATTACTAGGTCGTGATGCTGATAGCTGTGTATGCTGATTGGGGTTTTGCAAGGATTAAGGGCATTGGTTGGGGGGGATTGGAGTCATCTGGCTTTACAGTATTGTAACCTATATTCCACTTGACTTGTTCAAATTCTTAACCTGATACATCCTAAGTGGAAAAGCTTGGGATAACTTCCTAGAAAAGAAGGTATCTTTCTGCTTTCATTTCCCTTATGAAAAGTGCTTTGTTTTTAGACATTGTGTTTGTAAACTTGAAGTATGAGTGGGGCTTTTGTCTAATAATTGTATTGTTTTATTTATGAAAACAGATTGCCTTCACCACCAAGAAAGATTATGGGAAAGAGGAAAGAGAAGCTCTGAGGGCCCTTGCACAAAGGACTCTACATGGTCTTCAACTACCGGAAACCACTAACCTCTTCTCTGACAAGAACAATTATAGGGAGCTTTCTGAGATTCCTGAGCAAGCCAAGAGGCAAGTTGAGGTTGCAAGGTATGGATATTCACTTGTTCCTCTCGCCATATTTATTTGAAAACCGACTAGGCTACAATATTATCCAAAATCCCCCATTGTTTTGCTTTTCCTTAGATAACTCAAATGCAAATTGTGATGATACTTTGTTGCAATTCTTATTTATATGTTTGTATTTCCTTGAACGAGTCAAAATAATTAGCAACCCGCTTTAGCAGACTAACTTATTGCAATAATGCCATGATTTTGTTTTATTGAATTCAAAAATCCATTATATTCTAAAACACACAATAAGAAAAAGATCCCATGTGGATACTCTCTCTGTAATGTAGGACATGATTTCCTCTCAAGGCTGACAGAAGTTTGGTCTAGCATGACTATCGGCTTGAAATTATTATTTTCAGATCATTTAGTGCTCAGATCTATTCAAGTTCGACTCTAATTCTTTATTTTCAATTGTTTGGATATTGGAGAAGATATTATTTCCCATCTTTTGGGGCTTAATGACTCTTAAGGTAAGATACAAATTTCTTAATTTTGACTCATGGTAAGGTGTTACTTGATTATATAACGCTTATTATCATCGAAGTTTTTTTCTAAAGACTTTGGAAAACAGAATGCATACCTGCAGCACCATCTGCATCAATTGAAAGAGTATGTCAAGTTGGATTGTATTATTTGTTTTATGCCATAAATAGGGGTTTTCATTTCTTTAGGTTCTTGCAGGCTCTATGGTATAAATGTATGCGGTGAAGGAGGAGAATATGAAACACTAACACTTGATTGCCCTGTTTTTAAAGTAAGTTTATCGTGCTTGTCTCTTCCAGCTATATACTTTGTTTTCCAGCATATGAATCATTGTGTGAATGTGTACTTTTTAAAGGTCATCTATAAAATCCAAGCATATGAATTATTTTAATACTGTATTTAGAACTTTTATATTGAAGGTTTACTCATTACTTGAACTTCAGGCTTCGATTCATAGCTCAGTTTTTTGACATATTGCAATGCAACTCTGATGTCTTGAGTATCAACTTTTGACGAAATTTCGATTCCAGATCACTGTTCATTTTAATTCCCAAAGCGTGAACAACGATTTCACAGGTTTTTTAAGTGACTAACTCGTAGGTTAAAGTGACAATCTCAAAGGTTTCAAGTGGCTATCTCACAGGTTCACTACTTTTTAGCAAGATTGTCACTTGAAAAACCTGCCATCTCGTACATTATGTTTGGGGAATTAAAATGAACAGTTAGTCGAATTGGAATTTCGTTATATTTAGCTCACAAAAGAGTAATTTACTCTAAAATGTACATTATGACTGTGGATACTATACTGCTATGTTAATCTTACTTCCACATTATTCCTCTTTGCTGGAATTGGTTTCTTTTAGAGGAGAACAATGGATTTCATAGTTAAACTATTTAAAGTAATCTAAACCCTCCAACTACATTATTAAAGCATAGATATATGATTGTTCCCTTACATGTATGGTGGTTAATTGAAACTGAACACCAAATGGATACAGTGGAGCAATTTCCATCCATCTTCTCATAAATATTGTAGCATGTGGTATAAAGATCTAATTTGGCTACAACAGATTTCTGGAAGTGAGTTGCTGAGATTTATGCATGAGCAGAATTCTCGCCCACAAGAACCTTAGTCAAGAGATGAAGGAACTGGTTTTTGCAAATGTCAGCATCTCTTTTGTATCTTGGGACCTCTATTAGCTGTTTCCTGGTTTTTGCAACTAATTTGTATGTATTTGTGGTTCACAACAGGAGATTGAGAACGAGAAACTAAAGCTAGAACATGTTCAAATAATGGAGGTGAACAGTGGATTGCGTGTGCAAAATCAAAAGAACCAAGAGAATCCAAGGTACCCCGTACACACAGTATAAGAGCAGATTCCAAAGTACAAAAGTAACTATAACTTTGGTTATATTTTGCTTTGGGTTAAGGCAATTCAATATCCTATCATCAAAAGTAATTTCTTGTTAATTGTTCTAATGAAGCTACACTGCAGTCAGGACTCCCACCCATGCATAAAACTATTGTTTCAATGGGATTGCCTCTAATGGATTGTATATTTGTCCATTTCAGAATTATTCTTTGTGATTTGAGGGCAGACATGCCCAGGTTTCAACAAAGGATGAGCCTCATGCAGAGGATGTTGGAAGCGTGCATGGACATGCAACTGGAGTTACAACGTTCAGTTAGACAGGAAGTCTTGGCAACTTTAAATCGTTTAGCTGGTGGATCGGGTTTGTATAATTTTAATTAGTCATCCTTATAAATTCTTTAATTTGAGGAGCTTATTACACAAGATTATTTATTTTCCATGTTTAACTTAGGATGGATTTGTTGCTTTGCAAATAAAAGAAAATAGAAGAAAAGAAAAAAGAAAAAAAAAACCTAAGATGGATTTATGTTGTATGAGATTGACTTGTGAAGTTGGTGATTTGTTGCCAAGGGTGATGGGTGTGGAGTCATCAGATGATGGATCTAAATGGGATCATGTTAGATTTGCATAATTGTTTGATTTTACCATCTAAAACTAGATAATTTTACAGCAGGTGGTTCCGAAAATTGTTAGATTTATGAAAGTTGAAGATGAGGGACATTTGGGTCTTTTCATGTTGTTAGTTGGGGTCTAGGTCATCTATGTCAAAACATAGGGGTATCTCCAATATTTAACAACATGTGAGGGGGGCAGGTGTAAAATAAATAAATAAAAAAGAAAAGAAAAATACCCTATAGCGACGGTCGACGACCATCGCTATATCCCTATTTTTCTATAATTTTTTCCGATTGTCAAAGACAGTCGTTTTTTTCCGACTTTTTTGATCTATTGTTTTTAAAAGACCACTCCTTTTAAAACGACTCTTTTTCCAACTGTAAGGGCAGTCTTTTTGGCGCATTATGACGTAGTGCCATCGTTATAATTGGAACTCTAAAGTTATTTTGGGTCTTTAGTGTTACATTTTATCTGGACATATTATTGCATTTCACAGTAGTTTACTTTCTTCCTTGTTATTTTTATTGCCCAACCCAATCTATTTATCTAATCTATCTTATACTAGTCTCAACTCTGTCAATGGGCAGTTTTGAAGCTTGCGCTACATATAATCAGAGGTGCGCCATTAATTGCCACCTTTGATGTTCTTGGAGAAGGGAAGATTGATGTGTTTTTCCACTGTAACTTTGTGTGTATTTCAAATCAGCAAGATCAATATTTCTTATTGTTAGTTGCTTATTTTTTTATTCATTCCCAAATTATTATCTTGGATTACATTTTAGGGATGTTTTCGAACCAACCAAATTTTGGATCTGTTTATACGAGGATTGGACAAGAGATTAGCAGGTTAGAAATCTTGTATCAAGGTGTACAAATGTTAACATGTGTTTATAACAACTCTTCTACCTCATAATTTAATAATTTGTGGTACATGAAGAAAACTTTGAAGTAGATAGCTACCAAAATTACTATGTACATTGTCCACATTCTTAATGTTAATTTACATTAGAAAGAAAAAATAGTGAAATATTGTTTCAACCTTTCTAATCCCTTGATTCTAGTCTATCCTTTGCTTGTTTTAAATCGTTGTTATCTTCCTTGGTTTTCGATATTGGATAATGAATTTGCATGGCTCATTTATAATTTTTGATATATCATAACTACTAGGATGATATGTTTGTATTAGCTAAATTTTGTCTAAACTTCACCTGCTTTGTGTAGTCATGGCTGGATTACATTTTGATACTTGTCAGTATGATTCCAAGATGAGGGAATTGTGAGTTCTTTTGCATTGATTTATTCTTTCTCCATTTTCTATTGAAGCATTGACTATGTTTGGGTACTATATCCTATTTTACATGTTTGGTTCTACGATCTTATATTCTAGTTCTTGAGGCCCAAAATAAAATGATTGAATTAGTGGTGATTTCAGAGAAAAAAAATTGTGTAAATGACACAATTTTTCTACAATCCCCATACATTAAAGAAAAGGCCTTAAAACTACAAAAAGCTAAAACTTTAAAAAGAACTCTAGATATCTAAGTGATTTATGTTAGGCATTGTGAGCCCAGAAACCCAATAAAAAGATTGGCCTTTCATTGGACCCCCAAATTCATTAAATCAAAAAAAAAAATTGCCCAACAACTAAATAGTTTGGTGATGAACTCCATTCCCAAGAAGACAGATAGAACAACTAATGTCCCTAAAAATTGGGGCGGGACATATTTTCATCAATAAAGTCCATTAATTTTGATGGATATTTGCTGTACCTTCCTTGACCTCCTCAGTCTTCTCCAGTAAAACTAATGAAAATGATCTAAATGCTCTCATCTTCAAACTCAAGCAAAAAAATCAATGATTTTTCTCTTAAAAAATCTTATCTTCAACCTCAATAGTAAATTATTTCTAATATATTTAACCCCATCTTCAATCCAACATTTTGAACCTTACTTTACTCCTGCGAATTTAATTGGTTAATTCTAAGGTGGGTGATAAGCAATATTCATGTCAAGTCTATGTCTATCTTCTCAGGTAAAATCCTAATTTTCTATCCAAAATTTCATCGTTTTCTATTTCCCAAAAAATCCTATCTTGTTTTTGAGGTTTGAAGGTTGAAGTAGATAAATCTTAAGGTTGAAGATATGAGTAAAATATTTTACTCATGAGCTTGAAGATGATTGATTTTGAGAAGAAAAATGAAGGGGCTTTTTACTCAAGATTGAAGATTAGAGCTCTTAACAAATTTGGGATGAAAAGTGATGGTTTTTGGGCTTAAAAAATAAAATTTTGCCATAATATTTCAATATCCCAGGGAAGATGCCCAATTAACCCTCAATCAAGTTGATTTAGATGTGCAATGCACAAAGCATGGACAAAAGACATACATGAGTTTCGTGCCACACGAGTGACCCCATGACATTTTGGTGAGCTGAAATCATAGGTTTAAATCGCTATAATCATCAATTTAAGTTGATTTGTTTGTCTAAACGGTATTATTAGTGGCATCTTCAAGTGCTTGGTAATAACTACACCTGGTGTCAGTTTCCTACCACATTGACATGGAAAGAACTTCTATCCACACTTGGATTGTGATCAATCGGTTGGTTAGACTAGATCTCTCCAAGAACATCTGTTTTACATAAAATAAAAGAGTAATTTAGACATATAGATGAATATTTGAGATATCGATGCGTTTTCAAACTAATGGCAAGCAGAAAAACAAAGCAACTTATAATTTTTGGGATAAATTCCTAAGGATACTCTTAAGGGGGGATTCAAACTCAAGGTCTTGATCGTCTCATCAATCTTGGGGGTTAGGCAGTCAGTTATTGTAAGTCTTTTGTAAACTGACTTTGTTGGACACCGTACTGATGTTGCAGTGTGCGGAAAACCTTCATTGTATCTCGAGGAAAAATCAATGGTTTTCTGCACATTACCATGTCAGCACAGTGTCGAACAAAATCAGTTCAGCATTTTTCTTTTGGTAAACAAGACCCTGAAGATTTGACCCAATTTACAATGTGAAAAAAACCCAAATTTGATGGACTAAGAGGTTGAATTGGCGTCAAATTTTTCATTGTCAAATATTTTTTTTCGACGGGCCGAAACTGTCAAATTAACGAAGGATGAGAGAAATTCAACAGCTCTAAGCCGTCCAATTTAGGAATATCAAGAATTTCGACCATCCTAAGCTGTCAAAATTTCCAGTTTTCACTTAGTGATTGGATAGACAGACAAAAAACAGCCCAATTTCTAAGGATTTAGCTTAGCCTGATTAACTAAATTTCAAATCTTACTAAGCATCGTTGGACCCACATGGATTGTCACGTTGGCCAACTGTTGATAGACCAAACATTAATGGGTTGATGGGCTCAAAAGAGTTTCATGTGGCAAACTGGAAAGGAGGTGTTAAACAAGTCGACAGATTTAAATGAAGGTGCATGTAATTTCTTCTATTGTATCGTTTGGTTTCTTTAATAGTAGTCAAATTAGACAATTTGGATGCATAAAAGGAGTTAGATATTTGATGTGTTCTACTTGATAAACCAAATTGGTCACAGAGAAGAAAATTCTATATTGTGATCAATGCGAGTGTAAATATGAGTATAGTACTCATCTATATGTAGTAGCTAAATTATTTAAGAATTGAAATTTCAATAAGGTTATTTGTCAATTTATTCCCAATTCTTTCTGATCTCATCCTCAATATTTTCTAATTACATTTTTAAGCCTTATATAAGTGGTTTCTAATCATACTTGTTACCAAATCCAACTGGTTTTGATAATAAACTTGGTCTGGTTCAAATCAAATAAATTTTTTTATAAAGAATCTCCAGTTCTTTCTGAAGAATATTTGAAAGAAGCATCTGATCATATTTTCTCCTCTAAACTTGGTTTGGTTGTCTCATCCAGTACATTTCTGCCCCGCACTGTCAAAAGTTGTAAAAACGATGAAAAAGGGAGAAAAAGTCATCCTAACGGTGAAGACACAATGTAGGTTTATTTTTCCATGGTTGGTTTGCTTCATTTGGTTGAGGATATGGTGAAAGAATATAAATATAAACTTTTTGTATTTTACCCATTCAAGAGAAAGAGTCATGGGATATCAAGTAGCGGGGGTGAGTTGATTTCTTTTAAATTTCACAACTCCATGCACACACCAGAGAAGACAGAAAGGAGAGTTGTTTGATATTCTATTGCCACACCAATTTTTACTAAGAGCAAACCCCATCAAAATGCTAACCAATCATTTTAGAGTTAATACTACTAATAGAGATGGCTCTATTTTTCCACTACAGTAGTGTATGTATCTGTCTTTCTCAATGTCTTCTATTTTGGATTGTTTTGATGCTAAAGTTGATAATTCCCTCATCTAATGATAGTCTTATTCTTTCATCTTCATTGGAGCAGGTTATGATGGTCGACCCATTGATGGGAAAGGTATCGTGAGAAGAGTGATCAATAGAATTCATGAAATATATGATACTGAGCTTGTTGGAAAGGACTTTGCGTATGGTGGAGAAAAAAGCTTATGTACTATTGGTCATCTCCAGCAAAACAAGTTCAAGTTCTCTGTTGTGCTTGAAGATATCGTATCGAACATGTACACATGTGTGGCTCATAGTTTGGATTTTACTCAAGGTTTCATGATATTAAATGTTCTGGATGATTTTGTACATAGGAATGCTAGAAATGGCTGCCTTGGTGGTCAGGGGCGGAGCCAGGATTTTACACATGTGGGGGCAACCTAAGAGTGGAAATTTTTTTGTGAGGGCAACAAAGATTGTAATTTTTTTTGTGGGAGCAACATAACAATGGAAATTTTTTTGAGGCGGCAATTAAGAGTGTAAAATAAATTGCGAGGGCAATAGCACTAGATTTCTTTATTCACGACTATTATCTGTCGCAATAGCTCATTACTCCGTAGAAGGTTTGAAAATTCTTATGGGGGCAATTGCCCCCACTGTAAATCTGCCCTTGTTGGTGGTAGTGGATCTCCAAATGAGGGACGATTACGATTTGTTTGTAATGTTTTACAACATTTTGTAATTTTGATGGTGAAGTATTTGGTAATTTTGTAAATCATGACTCATTGTAACTCTTTTTGTGTATAAATAAATGTAATAGAGAACCTTAATGTTCTCTATTTAGGTCTATTTTGACTGCATGTAATAGGTGCGTAGAAAAAAAATTAAAAAATAAAAATTAATTTTTTTTTACAGTTTAGATATCGGTTTATGACCACTTTAGATATCAGTTTGTAACTGATGTCTAAAGTCTCAAACTTAGGACATCAGTCTTATAGACATCGAATTTTAAAGCGATGTTTAAGGTGTTTTTTTTGTTAGTGCTTTCAAACTTGGAAAGGTTTTAAGCCGTTCCAAACGCTGAGTTTTGGAATGGTTTTTAGTCGTTCCAAATCCTGAGATCTAGAATGGCTTGCAACCGTTTAATTTCATTAACGACGCCTCGATCAGAAATGGTTCATCAACCATTCAAAGTGTCTTAGGAAAGGTTATAAACCGTTCCTAATGTCCAATTTTGTTGTAGTGATGGTTTTAAATTTTGTTTTGATGTCTTATCTACCGATTTGTTCGAGTCATCTCATTCCACAATGGACGAAATTTTGAGGAATACATCAGGTTTGAGATGACTTGTCTATTCATCTCATTGGTGGATGATACCGAAACGAATTGGACGAATCGTCTCGGTCTCGAACGAGATTTTAAACTTGATACCATCTGCCTACCTAATGTAACCCTTCTTTAATTACTCGGGCTCAACCAATAATATATATTAAAATAATAATAAGATGACTCAAAGGCACCAACACAGAATATGAACAAAACCATAGATTATTTCCCTTACGTATCTCGAGGAAACCTATGATTTTGTGCACATGCCATAGCAGTTAAGTTTTTTTTTTTTTTTTTTTGAGATAGTTTATCACAACTCTTTTCCCTTGTGTATCTTACGCACAAAAGTCTATGGTTTTATGCACATTCCACGTTAGTTGAACGACTTTTTTTAGTCAGTTTAGCATAATTCTCTGTTATTAATGTATAAAATAAAAGGGATCAACTAGTTGCACACCACCCACTACCAATTGCACTTAAAATTTCCATTTGCTTTCCTTTTGGACTAGACTCAAGATCTAATATGATGTCCCATCTTATAAAATAGGTTACGTGTGTACGTGTCACACTTTAGTTGGTGTTTAAAATACCTTATACTCCAAATCAAGTGTTCACGCAGTCCAATGTGTTTATTTCCTAATCAAATTGTGCCACGTAGAAAATCGGAATCAAACCAAACATGATCGGTTCTACAAATTTGGAACAGAATCAATCCAATTACCCTATCGAACCGAACCAATCCAACCCAACCTTGGTTCGGAGCGGTACTCTGTTCTCATACTTATTATTTTTAATAGTAAAATTAAAATAGTTAAAATTTAAAACTAAGCAAAATAAATATTAAACGAGCATCAACATACTTATTATTTCAACATAAACAACGCATCACGCATAACACATTAAAAATAAAAATCGTAAAAAAATTGTAAAATAAAACAAGAAAACCAATATATTATAATAAATATAAAAATTGGTTTGGTTCTCAGATTGGTATGAATCTATTATACCCCTAATCGGGAACCAAACAAAATCAATCAATTTTTTTTTTTCTTTTTAACAATCCATACCCAAACCAAATCATGCTCAATCAGAACCAATCCAATCCAAAATTCTTTGGATTGGTTCAGTTATCTGATTTACCCGATTCAGAGTGCACCCCTACACCGTATGGGATCTCGACTCTTTGGATTATTGCACTCAAAATTAAAATGAAAATATTGCACTCCATTTTTTTTTTTCCTTCTTTTTCAATCCTGCTCACTTAAATTATTGTTAGTTCAATATTTTTTTTTTGTAAGAAATACTCAATCACATGACAAGCATGTTTACAATTTACATAGAAGACAAAGTCACAAGAAGGTGAATAACCCAAAATTTTAATTTTACCAATAATAGTGCAACTAGTAGGTTACAATAGAGATTATAAAAACTAAAAAATAAAAGTTTCTTTTCAAAGTTGGTGTGCAACTAGTCCGTTCCAAAATAAAATTAGTTTTAATATTTGTTTAGCTCGAATTTGGTATTTGCTAAATTGACTAGGGTTAGTAAATGGATTCTGGGAAATTCATGCTAAATGAGTCGACTCGGTCATGTTTTGAGGTGTTTTAAAACTACGCGCATTTCTAGTTGTGAGTTGTGACATTTATGGGAGCACAGAGAGCATTGAATGAGAGCACGTCAATTGGTTAGAGAGGAAGCTTCAACACCACTGTTGTTGTCATCTGCCAACTGGATCCATTTGATTCTGTATTTAATGGATAGAGTTCAAGAACTCTTTAGTCAAAACAGTACTAGCACACAACAAACACACACAATGCACTCTTGATAGTTTGATTGATGGGCAGTTGAGAATTAAATTCGGGCCATTAACAGATGAGATCAAATTCATTTTATGCTTGTAGTCGGTGAGAGGAATTGTGTAATAAAAGCTATTATTCTTCTCCTATAAATACCTTACACCACCATTGTTGTGGTTCATATATCCTTAAACAAAACGCTCAACTTCTTCAACTCTGTTTTCTTGTTTTAGGTAAGATGAGTTTTGGTCGTTGTGTTGCTGTTTTTGTTCTTGTAGTTTTTCTTGTGAACGACATTGTTGTTGGTAATGATGTTAAGGGTAGTGTTAGTGATGATAAGCACTATTTTGGACGTCGTGGTGGTTTAGGGAATGGAATTTATCGACACCGTAGGTTTGGTAAGAGTGGAGGTTTAGGGGGAGGACTTGGTGGTGGTGCAGGAGGTGGTCTAGGAGGAGGAGGAGGCCTTGGTGGTGGTGCAGGCGGAGGAGGAGGCTTGGGTGGAGGTGCAGGAGCAGGAGGTGGACTTGGTGGAGGTGCAGGAGGAGGAGGTGGACTTGGTGGTGGCGCAGGAGGAGGTGCAGGAGGTGGACTTGGAGGTGGTGCAGGAGGAGGAGGAGGACTTGGTGGTGGTGCAGGAGGTGGACTTGGAGGCGGTGCAGGTGGAGGAGGAGGCCTAGGTGGTGGTGCAGGAGGTGGAGGTGGACTTGGTGGTGGTGCAGGAGGAGGTGGAGGCTTAGGTGGAGGTGCAGGAGGTGGACTTGGTGGTGGTGCAGGAGGAGGTGGAGGCTTAGGTGGTGGTGCAGGAGGTGGACTTGGTGGAGGTGCAGGTGGCGGAGGTGGACTTGGTGGTGGAGCAGGTGGGGGACTTGGTGGTGGTGCAGGAGGAGGAGGTGGACTAGGTGGTGGTGCAGGTGGGGGACTTGGTGGTGGAGCAGGTGGGGGACTTGGAGGTGGAGCTGGTGGTGGTGCTGGAGGCGGTTTTGGTGCTGGTGGTGGAGCTGGTGGAGGGCTTGGTGGAGCTGGAGGTGGAGGTGGTTTTGGTGGTGGTGGTGGAGGAGGTTTGGGTAGTGGAGGAGGCTTTGGAGCTGGAGGTGGTTTTGGTGCTGGAGGTGGTTTTGGTGCTGGTGGTCGTCACTAAAAAGCAAGAAAAACCCAGTCACTAAAGTTTACCTAAAATTATGAATAATTCATTCTATCAAAATGTGTCTGTGTTTTTATTTTTATATCAAAAAAATAAATAAAAATGTGCGTTTTTTGTATTTTTTTTTCTTTTTTCTTTTTGTTGATTGGACAAAGTATTTTATGTTATTTAATGTAATGGTGATTTATTTTTGCATGAGAAAGTACGTAAACTGTGACAACTCTTTCTTAGTAATGCATCATAAATATCACGACCCTTTTTCATCCTATTTGAATTAATTCTATTTTAAAACGTGTTTCAGAAAAGTAATAGCTGTAGCTGATTGGTTGAGGTATTGAATGCTAATGTTGACAATCGTACAATATCATTTAATCTCTCTCACATCTAAAATACAATATGAGCCAAGTCGTTGAAGGACAAACCTACCCCCACCTGTCTCAGGACCCTACCATACTACTGCTGGGACCCAGTCAGTGGCTCTCATTGCTGACCATTGGATTAAAAAAAATCAATCAATCGTATGTAACAATTTATGATGCATTGTTCTTTATAATATGCTCTTTTGCATATGTAACAATTCATTATTCTTTATAATAAAAAAAATTGTGATATGGTTACAACTACCTTAAGAAATATCTACATCATAAATTTATAATCCCATTATATAAAGAATAATGATGAATGCAAGCAATTTTGCTATGTGATTGACGTGATAAGAACACAGAATCACACATCTTTTTCTTGTGTATCCTGATGAAAAAGATCTATGACTTCGTGCTTACTACATTATCTATATACTAGATCGCATGCATTCATCATGACTCTTATATAAAATCACACGATGAGTAAAATTATTTTATTTTATTTTTAATGTGGAAAGTATGGTTAGCAAATTGTTGAAACACTGATCTCCACAAACTGAGAGTCAAACTTTTTTTTTAAAAGCACTAAGGGTGATTTAGACATACATCTACTTTTTGGTGAATATTGGAAATAGCCCCTAGATTTTGAAATTGATGACAAACCCTCTTGATTGACTTGTTGGAAAATACTCAAATGTCCTCAAATTCAACCCCTACCCAAAAGCAGATTTAGACATGCACCTACTTTTTGGTGAATATTGGAAATAGCCCCTAGATTTTGAAATTGATGACAAACCTCTCTTGACCACAGTCCTCTTGATTGACTTGTTGAAAAATACTCAAATGTCCTCAAATTCAACCCCTACCCAAAAGCCCTGCTTCTCTTTTCATAACTAATCAGCCTCCCCTGCTCTGAATGGTATTTTTAACCCCCAATTCAACATAAAGATTTTATCCAGATGAAGTGTAAAATAATGGAAAAAACTAAGATTTTCTACAATGGGTTAAAGCAAGTGAAAAACAATGAATCAAAAACAAGGTTGAATAGATTAAGGTTACTAAAAAACTAAGATCAACTCCAACCGGTCTCTATATCTTTATATTTAGAGAGAAAGAGATCTTTGAACCCAACTCCAACCGGTCTCTTAATTTCTGACATACCCTCTAAATCAGTATTCACATATCTAGAATTGGAGATGAACCAAAAAAAAAAAAAATAGAGATAGTCTCTATTTCACTATTTTATCTTGAACAAAATAGTAATTGTGTTCCCATCATTTTACATAAATACCATTCTTAATTCCCTTTTTCAGTAAAATTATATTTAAATATAATTTTTATCCCTTATTTATTTTTAATTATTATTATTCAACATTTTTTATTCTTTTAATTAAATATTTATAAAAATATTTTAAAACTCAGATTTAAACAATTGTTCGACTAAATTCTACAAAAATTTGTAATATAAAATAAGTTTGATCGTGAATATTCAATTTTTTTTTTTTTAATATTTAAATTGGGGTGTAACAAATAAAGTTTGGTTGCCAATGACAAGTTTATTATTTTTTATTATGTGAATAGTGAATTAGATACATGAATAGTGATTTAGAAGTTGGAATCCGTTGGAGTTCGTTTAGGTTAGAGAATCACCTCTATAATTAGAGAATATGCCAAAATAGAGACAAGATAAAGAGACCCATAAGAGCAACTCCAACCGGGCTCTATATCTTTATATTTAAATATAGAGATCTCCAAACCTAGTTCTAACCAGTCTCTAAATTTCTGTCAAACCCTATAAATCACTATTTACATCTCTAGATTTTAAGATCAAGACAAAATAAATAGAGATGATCTCTATTTCATTATTTATCTCATACAAATACCAATTGTGTCCCCATCATTTTACATAAATGTCATTCTTGAATTCCCTTTCTTACTAAAAATATGTTTTAAATATAATTTATGTCCCTTATTTATGTGCACTTATTATTATTATTCAATATTTAAAATTATTTTTATTAAATATTTATAAAAATATCTTAAAACAAGACTTAATGAATTGTTCAATCAAATTCAACAAAAAATTGTAATAAAAAATAAGTTTGATCATGAATGTTCAGTTTTTTTTTTGTAATTTTCTTTCTTTTTTTATTGATAAATTCTTCATTGACAAAATTTTGTAATAAAAAATAAGTTTGATCATAAATTTTGTATTGTAAGTTTGGTTCAAAGTTATTTTTTCACCAGGACAAAGCATTATAACTCATTCAAACGACTTCAAATGTTGTTTCCTAGTGATTAGAATCATAAAAAATACTAAATTCAACGAATAGAAATCTAAACAAAAATAATAATAATTTCTAATTATTTTCATTGGTGGGTTATATATATATGGGAAATGTTTAGAAACAGACATTTTGGCAAAACATTTTTCAAAACATGGGTTAGAGGTTTTGGAATGGGCTGATTTTTGGTGAGGATGATCTCTACGGTGAGGAGATCATCATCACCAAAAATCAGCCCAATCCAAAACTTCTAACCCCATCAAAAATGGTTTACAAAAAATGGACGGTCCACGATTTTTCAACTTGTAAATAGGGGCTAGAAGTTTTGGAATGAGTTGATTTTTGGTGAGAATGATCTCCTCACCATAGAGATCATCTTCACCAAAAATCAGCCTATTCCAAAACCTCTAACCCATGTTTTGAAAAATGTTTTGCCAAAATGTTTGTTGCTGAACGGGACCTATTAAATTGGGGTGTAACAAGTAAAGGTGGGTTGCCAATAGTAAACTTTATTATTAATTTTTCATATTTAACTTGGGGTGTAATAAGTGAAGGTGGGTTGCCAATAACAATTTTATTATTTTTAATTATGTGAATAGTGAATTAGAGACATGAATAATGATTTAGAGGTTGGAAACCCACCCTAGGAGTTCGTTTTTGTTCGGAGGAGAGCATCTTCTCTATAATGAGAGAAGATGCAAATATAGTAACAAAAAGTAGAGATCTGTGGTGGAGTTGCTTTGGTTTTGGGAAGAACAATAAAGCAGGATTTTTGGGTAAGGAACACAGTGAATTTATTTTTCTATTCAATGATATTTTTACGAAGAGTTCAATGCAAAGTTCAAAATGATGAACTGAAGAAAAGTTTGAGTAGATTACAAAAAGATAATATAGAGATTTAAGAGCTAGAAGATGATTTTAGGAAGAAAAATCATGAGGTTTTGACTAGAAGTTCAAGATGAGAACATTAGGGTATTTTTCTCTTAGTCTATTAAGAAGACTGAGGTCAAGAGAGGCATGTAATCAATTTCAAAATATGGGGGGTTATCTCTAATGTTCCCAAAAAAGTGTGTGTAAGTGTAAGTGTAAGTGTGTGTGTTTGTGTGTGGGTGGGGGTAGTTTAATGTCTAGGTCACCCAAAAATCAAGAAAGAGGGGACCTTTTTCCAAGTGGTATAACCAACCCATATGGTTAGGGTTGGGATTGGTACTCATAAAAAGTGAACTCATATGTTCACACACAATCACGATCGTGTATATGTGAGATCCAATGGTTGAGATTTGTTTTAGAAATCCATAATGTATTCTTGAGATACATCTTTTATCCCGATTGTTGGGTCTCACGTATACATGGTCACGATTGTGAGTGAACATATGATTTCACTTTCATAAGTCTACGGATCCCAACCCGTATAGCTATAGCATATTAGCATGGTAATAATCACAAACCTAAAATAATTGGAGGTCTTTCTTTTGGTCAAATAAACAAAAAGGACACAAACTAGTTCAAAAGTTGAAACCATACCGATCAATAACCAATCTTATCCCGAACTATCCTTGAAATAGATTAGATTTAAACTTGGCCTTGAAAATTTGATGTTTCTAAATAGGCCTTTACATTCCAACCCATCCAAAGAAGACTATATAACAACCTATCCAGAATGATCTCAAAACATGCATAACCCGACGTAAAGAGCCAAGAAGGCACTGTAATTGGACTGAAGGAAATATGTATACATTTATCGGAATTTCTAAAAATTGTACAGACCTCTACATTAAATATTTCGAGCGAGGGAATTGAACCATTGATTCACCATCCGAGGGAATCAAAATTATTGGTATACTAAGAGATGGGAGCCACATCTCTACCGATTGGTAAGTTTTGATCTTCATCGGCCATAATAACATTTTCTACTTCTTTGTCACAACCTATATCCTTTGCACCACAACAAGCATCTGAGGGTATGTTGATGCCAGCAAAACCAATCATGACAGCTGCGGCTCCGAGATAATCCATGAGATGAGGGGCATTGCCTGTTAGTGAATCCACAACGGCTGCCAAGGGGACCTGAATTGTGAGACCAGCTGTAGCCACAGTGGTTGTCGTTAGAAGAACAGCCTTTGCCCACAAGTAGTCACTCAGCACATTATCAAGAAGACCTGTAGACAATGACCCATAGAAATAGAGAAGTTATGTCTGTGACAACTTAAAATCTTCTCAATGAAAGGAAACAAAAATCCCTTAATTTCAAAGAAAAACAATTGAAGGAAAATTAAGAAGAATATCAAGGATATTTTCGTGACGCACGAGATAATGACACGTGGCACCAAAGTTCCGACTCAAAATACCTTGACACTGAATCTGAGGTGTAGGTGCACCAACGTCCAACAGGCAAATATGTTTTACCTCGGATCTCAGCAGAATAATTCTGCCTCGGATTTCAAATGATAATTCAGACTCGGAAAGCGGGTAAGAATCCCAGTGAATTGGGTGAACGATTAAAGACCCAAATCCCAAGAAATCAGGGATTTGAGATAAGATGAGATACGATCTAGTCTGAAGTATCAGGGATCATCCTAGATCAAAGGGAGACATCCCTAAATTAAGGAATGTACATGGACACATTCTAAATTGGGTACATTCTAATTCAGGCCTCAATCCCTAATAAGGACTATTCAGCATAACAATCAGGGGATTTAGGGTTTAACTCCTATAAATACATGGGGATAGGCACTATAAAGGTATGTACTCTTTTATAGACAAAAACTCTGCCTAGGCGTCGGAGGGGTTGTGTTGCAGGCATACCGAGAGCTCAAAGGTCGTAGATCTAAAGTAGCAAAGGAGAATCTCAAGGTAGTGTAAGAAATTGCATCTACAATTTGGCACCATCCGTGGAAAACTTACAAAGAGAAGTGACTATCATAGTGAGGACAAGGCAAAAAGGGAATAGGAATGAAGGAGCTGCACCCTAATCCCCCGCCTCCCCTCAAGATCCTGTGCAGGGCATGCATCAACTGCTTGTGCAAGTGAGGGCGGAAATGTGGGCAGGACTAGGGCGGCAGGATGCAGAAATACAAACTCTGAG
Source organism: Akebia trifoliata (assembly GCF_017979445.1). Lineage (NCBI taxonomy): Eukaryota > Viridiplantae > Streptophyta > Magnoliopsida > Ranunculales > Lardizabalaceae > Akebia > Akebia trifoliata. The sequence continues at coordinate 19,110,381 of NC_141390.1, forward strand.
GAGGGAAAACGAAGAATTGCATCAACAGGAGTTTTATATATAAAAACTCAGCCAATTTTTATACTAAATCTGACTTGGGTGTTGAAGGGGCTGTGTTGCTGGCACGCCAAGAGCTCAAAGGTTACAAATCTAAAGTAGCGAAGGAGAATCTCAAGGTAGAGCAAAAAATTGCATCTACAAAATCCATTATCTGAAAAAAAAATATTCCTCACTTCAGCATGGTAAACAGAGGTAACGGAATGTTTATCTAACATTAAGATCTTATTTACGCAATCCAACGCTGTCTTGTGGGTATGGTGGGGTTAAAAAAAAAAAGCCATAACAAATCACTCTATGATTCTAACACGAGTTGGGAGCTTTCTGGGTGTTAAATAGCTAATGCTAACAGATATCCTAGTAAGGAGATCAACAACCGTAATAAGGTAGGTGGGTTAATTGGCTTTACGCTACAAAATGGAAGTTCCTTAATCTGTAGTACACTGAACAAGGATCAAAGATAAGTGAAACACATTCATGGCCGCTAAATTTGTAAATGATCTAGATGGAGACTGGGCTTACTCTGAAAAGAATTGCTTGAGCCTTGAAGTTCTATAAATAAATTATGAGTTGGCAGCACCGTGCCTCTCAAGAGAGAGAGAGAGAGAGAGAGAGCACTTTGGCATTTACTTCCTTTTGCTGTTTGTTGGGGCTTGCGGAAGGATAGGAACGACAATCTTTTTTCGAAGAAGCAGAGTATGAAATAATCATCACAATTTTGGAAATTGTATTCTTTTGTTGCAAGCTTTTCAAGGAGTCAGGAGGGAATAATTTTTTAATATTTGTTCTTTAGATGGGATGCAGTTTGCAAGCCTAAGGGATAATTAGTATCATTGTTGGACCTTTTTGTATTTTGATGGTCTCGTCCATCGGGTTTATTTCTACGAAATAATATACTTCATACCTATCAAGAAAGTTCTATGATTAAATAATTGATCAATCCACTTTACTGAATGATATCCAAAAGTTCCCTCATATCCAGCATAATCTTGGCCCATTGACCCATACATATTAGTAAACATATTAGATATTTAATAAAAATTAGAATGTCAAAAGAACCATAATGACAAAGACGAGTACATTTTTCTGTCTTGGAGTGTGAGCTAAAGCAGGAACAACCATAGTGACAAAGATAGGTTTGTCAATAATTCAGCAAAAGAAAAAAATTGAGGAAAAAAAAACTGGCAAAAGTCGGCAAAACTAAAACTAATTTTTTAATTCATTACAGAAAATGTATATTTCATAAATTAAGCCTAATATAAATATAAAAAAATTCAACCATAAAAAAATTTCACATTATAAAAATAAAAATATTAAACGCAACATCAAACAAAATTTCACCATTAAATAATATAAAAATGTATTTCTCAAAACTTCACGAAAAAGTGGTGAATTCATACCAACCCTACTATGATAGGGCTATATAGGGTAAAGTCAGGGTTGAGGTGCGGGTGGTGGTGGGGGTGGGGGTGGGGGTCTTCAGCTCAACCATATGCTGGACTAGAAACTAAAAACTCCGGAAGACCAAACTCGGGCGAGACAGTTAACCTACTTGTGATATCTTCTCTATACATTACACAGTGTTATGCAAAGATCCTGACCACAGCTATTGAATCATGGGTATTGACCATTGTTTAAAGCTCTATCACATTGCTTATTCAAGAATAGTAAAACATTCAATCCCTGTGAAGATAGGTATCCATGTAAATCTGCAGCACAATTTACCAAGTTACCATGCACAACATGGTATCCATTTGATCCTCTAACAAAAGATAAAGGGCTTATGATAGTTGTGCCAACAATAAACATAAAACTAAGGAAATTACTTGGGAGGAAAAAGCTAAAGCAAATTTACAATTTTAGTAAAACAGAGTTCTTTTTAGGATTCATAGTAATGTTAAAAAAGTAAAGTTAATAATATTATTTTAGGAGTTTTAATTAGTTTCAGAAACTTAAATTTTTATTAGATTCCCTATGGTAAGCTTATTATTTAAAGAGTCTTATGTAACTAAATGGTCAAAGTTTTAGTGTTCAGTAGAGTTCCTGAGTTCTGACATCTGTTTTCAAGTAGGATTAGAATAGAAAAAGGAGAGAACAAGGTTGTTGTAAAGACGTCTATGAACATGTTCTGAAGTTATTTGGGCTTCTCTGAAAGCTACATCCATAGGATTTTCAGCAATCCAGGAAAAGATTAAAGATTGGTACTGATTCTAGTCCTTGGACCTCTTTAACAGTTTGATTTACCTCAAATCATTCCCTCCATTTTCTTCCTTTGTTCAAGTCCATTATTTTCAGATATAAGAAATCACAATTCCAATCACCCTTTTAGATGCTAAGATCAATCTTTAAGGTTCTAAATCAATCCTTGTAATTAGTAGCAAACCCCAACTCGTTTTCCTTTTTTATTAAAGCCCTAAAACCTGTTCTACCAACCCAAAGCCTATGTAGATTTTTGGACATGGCTTTTAAAGGGTTTGTTTTTCCCTATATTTTAACCCATCTAAAAAAAATTCCAGAAGTCATTACTTAACCTAGACATAATTAGTTTAAGCCCACCCCATTCCCACCCAAATCCCAGTGCAACTTTACTTACACTATTATCAAGGGCTACAGGAGGCTCAGGGAGGAATCAGATGCACTTTAGACAAGGGTTTCTTACTCCAGGGAGGTATTCAAAATGGGGGTGGGGAAAGTAATTTACCATCTATATCTTTTGGGTTGGGGCCTTGGGGTTTTAAGAGAGGTTTCCAATGTTCTCCATGATTTTAGGAATAAAATCACCAATTATGTAGGTAGAGAGGACAATCAAACTTTGGGTGGAAATGGTGTAGGAGAAGCCATTGAAGAACATTTTCTATTCCATCTTGGTTTTCACAAATGGTAATAGAGCTTGGGTGAGGGATTGCTTGAAATTGGCCAGTTGTGCACTATTAGATTTGAAATTCAAAAGGAACTTTGGTGGACTTGGGCAAGTTTCTAAATGTAAGAGTGTAAGATGTTGAGTAGGATGAGGTTTTTTCTCGATTAAGTTCTACCATAAAATATAACATACATTTGGGGAAGGACAACATTTCCTGCAAAGGACTTCGGAAGGCTCAAGTGTTGACCACATTCGTTTTCTTCACGTGGAGACAATGCTAGGGATAATGGTTTTCTCTCCAGGTACACCAGCCTAGCGATTGAAATGTGTTTCTAAAAAATTTTGAGTTGTAAGGCTCGCACCCATGACCAAGATTATCCCTAAGTTGCCACCCATTTGCAATAGTTACATGCATTGTGCAAAGTACTATTCCGTTTCGGAATGTTTCGGAGGAACAATGGTTCTAGATGAGAATGAAATGAAAAATCGATTGCAAAACATTAATGTTTACGGAACATTCTGATGCAGGACAATGAGGGGAGAAGAAAATATGGGGGTTTAGGAAAATATGGTAGGGGATTGGGTTAAGGATTAAGGATTTGAGATTGAGTTTACGAGTTGGGTTAGGATAGGGTAAATCTAAAAGGTACAATGAAAATTTTATTTCAATTATTGTAGGATAGAGATGGGTAAAAGGTTAAGGTTCATAGGATAAGGAAAGGATTAAGGGTTCAAATTTGGAAAAAAAATTAATGAAATAAGAGTTAAATAAAATGGGAAAGGATTAAGGGTTGAAGCTTGTAGGTTTCAAGAATCAAGAATCAAGAAAGGGGTTTCAACAATAAAAAATCAAGGAAGTTAAGAGAAAATAATCAAAAAAGAAAAAAATAAAGATTAAAAGAAAAAAGAGAAGAGATGGAAAGATAGAACTTTGAATCATACCAAGAGTTTCTTGGAATCACATAAAGTATGGTGGAAAACTCACTTCACTCATGAAAGAAACTAATTCCTTATTCATCAAAATCTTCGTTGTTAAAAAAAGCCCTAATACAATCTATATAAAGAAAATAAACCAAGAATCCTAGTCAAACTAAAATACCAAATAAATAACCTTATTTTCGTAGCTCTCTCTCTCCTAATTTTCAAACCCTAATAAACTTAAATATAAGACAAACTAAAGTTACTAAACTACCCCTAAATATTATACTAAGACCGGGGCAATAAAACATTTACATAAACAAAAAAAAAATATAATTAAAACCCTAAAACAAAAATCTAAATAAAAACTAAAATGTACTCTTCAAGATTTGATGTCCCCATCAATTCTCCTCAGCTGGGAAGATTTTGCCACTGGCGAAATAAAATTGTAGAAATTATCCAACAAATGAAGTCCTTATAATCCACATGTAATCTGATCCTGACTTACTTCTTAACCAATGCACCCTCCACGCTCCAATATATATCATCAAACCAAGTAAAAATCCGTTGACCTTTCATTTCTGACAAGAACTGAAGCTGGAACTCTAAAATGCTCCATGTATAATGTAACTCGTTGATTTATCCCACATATCATCTACCTTTTCTTTTACGTGGGACAAAGTGAGTGTTTAAATCAAAGGATGTAGTGGCTTCACAATTTCATGTATCAATTGTTCAGATTCTTCTTCAAGAACCAATAATAATGTCTTACTCTCACTTAGATCGGACTTATAAATTTCTTCATTACTCACCTTGAGTTTAGGTGTATGGATTTTCATCACATCTGCTTCATTATCTATGTTTGAATACTCTGATTTAAAGTATCCAAAATGATTGCATTTGGTGCACAAGGTTTGTTGTCTGAACACATAACATGGATCACTTAATTGCCTATTTCTTCGTTTTCCTTTATAATACGATCACGGACAATGCAAAAATATGCCCAAGAGTGACGCGTTCGACGTAGTTTTGACTTCAAATTTTTTACCTCTTCTGAGAACATCATTGAGTCCATCTCCCATCAGCACAATCTGCTAATTTTATTTTTTGCCTTGACCTAGGCTCTGATACTAAATTTGATACAAGATTATGAGGGGTGTTAAGAAAATATGGGTGTTTAGGAAAATTTGGTTGGGGATTGGGTTAAGGATTAAGGATTTGAGATTGGATTTACGATTTGGGTTAGGATAGGGTAAACCCAAAAGATAAAATGAAAATTTTATTTCAATTATTGTAAGATAAAGAAGGGTTAAATGTTAAGGTTCATAGGGTAAGGAAAGGATTAAGGGTTAATATTTAGAAAAGAGATTAAGGAAATAAGGGTTAAAGAAAATGGGAAAGGATTAAGGGTTGGTTTGTAGGTTTCAAGAATCAAGAATCGAGAATCAAGAAAAGGGTTTCAAAAATCAAGAATCAAAAATCAAAAATTAAGAATTCAAAAATCAAGAAAGTTAAGAGACAATAATCAAAAAAGAAAAAAAAAATTAAAGATTAAAAGAAAAAAGAGAAGGGCTAGAAAAGTAGAACCTTGGAATCACACTAAGGATTTCTTCAAATCACACAAAAAATGGTGGAGAACTCACTTCACTCCATGAAAGAAACTCATTCTTTATTCATCAAAATCTTCGTTGTTAAAAAAAAATCCTAATACAATATATATAAAGAAAATAAATAAAGAATCCTAGTCAAACTAAAATATCAAAAAAATAACTTTATTTTCGTAACTTTCTCTCTCCTAATTTTCAAACCCCAATAAACTTAAATATAAGACAAACTACAAGTTACTAAACTACCTCTAACTATTATACTAAGACCATGAACAATAAAACATTAAAATAAGCCCAAAAATATATAATTAAAATCTTAAAATAAAATTTTAAATAAAAACTAAAATCTACTCTTCAAGATTTGATGTCCCTATCAATTTCAGTCGAGACAATCCCAAATTTCCCTCCTAACCAAAACACTACCTCAAGATAAGATTTTAAAACTTGGTTATAGATGAATTCATTTCCCATATTCAAGGATAGATCCCTTAGTGTATGTTATTTGGAAATGATATTGTGGTGATTGATCATACTAAAGGGAGAATAAATTCAATACCAAAACTAAGAAAGGAAAGGGGTATCGGACTCAAGGCGAGCACTCATAAAAAGAGTATGTTTGTTAACCCGGCCCAATAACTCTTGAAAGCCAAACGTCAAACAAGTGCTGGAAGTTTGGCTACGAGTAAAGGAGTGAGTGGAAGGTTGTAGATCAAATAAAATTCCTTCTCTTGCAGTAGTGGTTGGGGAGGAAAGTGAGTTCTAGTGACATTCCTTTGCTCAATCTATCTTTTCAGAATCGGCTTTGGAAAGAAATAATACCATTTCAAGCTAGGTTTCTCTACAACCTACCAACCTACAACTCTACCTGCCGCCACACCAACCCTAAGGATATTTTTGTGCCTTTAAGGGTTTTAAGATAAATAAAACCAACACAACATAGATAGGATCACATTCGAGGGACATCTATAAGTGACAATTATTTTTACATATCTCGTATGCCATTTATTTTACAAGATCCAATAGCATTTGACAGTGTTGTAGAAAACATCGAAGAAATAGACAGCATCCTAGTGGTTGTGTAAAAATAGTTGCAAGTTTTATATATAATGCAAATTTCGCAAGGATGCTAATAGGAGTAAATGCTTTTAATCCTACAAGAAAAGAGCAACATACCAATAGTTATTTGCTCAAGAAATCAAGAGCTAGAATTAGAACAAAACTTACAAATGAAAAGTATACTATGGAAACAATCCATCCTTGGAAATTTCACTTAGGAAGATTTTACACCATTTCTAGACACCTAGTAGATATACTAAAAGAAAAGCAATTAATCCATATAACTCAAAAGTGATTTCTAGTAGGAATAAGATTGAAAAAAAACTGTGAAGATCATATGATAGGATTTAATACGAACCTTTACCCACAATTAAACCGATCTGCTTCCAGGTGAGTACATGAAAAGGCTCCAACTTTGTAAAATTCAGAAAAAGGGCAACAGGTAGAAAAATCAAGAGGTTGAACAACCCTAGAAATCCAAGGAATTGTGCCATACTAGCACGACCACCTTTATCATCATCATCTGGAATCTTTTTCCGAATAAGGGTAATATACACAGCATATAACCCTGCCGAAACAAGAGCTAGAATATCTCCAAGAAGCGGCTTTGTAGCATCACCTAAACCCGACTTTGAATCACCCAAACTGACTATTATTGTTCCTCCCATGCAGAGAAGAACACTGATAAGCTTAACCCATGTGAACTTCTCCCCCAAAAAAACTAGAGATACCAAAAAGGTGAAAAGGCTAGATGCACTGCTTAAGATGGTATTCGACTGCACGAAGGGAGGAACACTCATTAGTAGACCAAAAGATAAAAAATGCAATAGATGCCAAAGTGATGCACATAATCTAATAAAGAAAATGATGAGATTCCAAAGATGCTTACCGTCACACTAGTATACTTCAGAGATAGATTGAACGTGAGTTGTGCAAGAAACCAGAAAGGGCATATTAATAGGCTAACCTTTGCCATTCTGGTACGTGTCCAACGCCCTTTTTCATCTAGTTGTCCATCAGAATCCTCAGTTAGTGCCACCCTACCAGTTTCACAAGGCAATGCTGTTTCCGACTCGTAAAATTCAAAATCCAATTTTTTATTTATTTCTCCGCATTCAACAGACCCAGATGGCTCCAAATCATCCTCTCTTGTACTTAAATTGCTATTCCCAAGAAGAACCACATCTTCCGAATCTCCTAATTTTTGTAAATGGGAATCATTCTTATTGCGCCAAAACCATAATTTCCCAAATGAATCCTCCAAATGGCGTCCAATTTCAACTATAGGGATATAAATCACAAACAAGGAATTGCAGATGTAGGTGATGAGAAAAGGAGAAACACCTGAATCAACAACGGATTGAACGACGAAACTAGCAGCGATCCAGATTGTTGCAACAGCAACTATGTATATCAAACCTAAACCCCATCTCCAAACTTGACTACCCATATCTTTCAAACTAAATGTTGAATCAAATTTTCCCCAAAAACGTTACAATTTATGAAAATTCTCTGATTCTATAAGTAGGAATATAGAGATCACATAAAAAAAATCTCTCATGCCAAATATTGGGTTCAAAGTGCAGCAAAAAACTCTACAAATTACGAAAATTCTCTGATTATATAAATACTCACATATAGATCACATCATAAATCATCTAAAACAAAGAAACCCCAGAGTTCTGAATAAAAAACGAACACGAAGTTACTTAATGAAAGACGGAGAGAGGTACCCACATGAATTAGAAACACGGCTGAGATGAGGTTTGTTCGTCTCCTTTGGGGATCTCTCTTTGGGTATTAGCTACAAATCCTCAAAAACATAGAAGAATCAAAAATTGGGATATCGAAAAAAGAGAAGCAGAACAGAGGAAGGATTCTGGTTGTTAATTTTACGAGGGTTTTACTCGTAACGAGAAGGATTCTGACTGTTAATTTGCGATAATTGTCCCTATATTTTTTGAGAGGTGATATTGGCACTCCAACTTTTACCTATTACACCTCAATTTCTTAAATTATTTAAGACATCCCAATTAAGGGAGCGGTTCGACAGCCCTAAAGTTTGCCAAGTTTGGTGCCAAACATTTTTTTGTAAATCAGCTCATTTTAAAACTTCTAATCCTAGTTTACAAGTTGAAGAATCGTGGATCGTCCAATTTTTGTAAATCACTTTTGATGGGGTTAGAAGTTTTGGAATAGGCTGATTTTTTGTGAGGATGATCTCCTCATCATAGAGATCATCCTCACAAAAAATCAGCTCATTCCAAAGCTTCTAACCCATATTTTGAAAAATGTTTGGCACAAAACTTGGCAAACTTTAGGGCTGTTGAACCCCCCCCCCCCCCCCTGAGGAGATCATTCTCACAAAAAATCAGCACATTCCAAAGTTTCTAACCCATATTTTGAAAAATGTTTGGCACAAAACTTAGCAAACTTTAGGGCTGCTGAACCCCCCCCCCCCCCCCCCCGCCCAAGATTAAAAAACACACTCTTCGAACTTTACGAAGGATTAGCTCAAATCATAATATCACCATTATAAAACATTATAACATTTATTTAAACCATTTTCAATATTTCTTTGCAATTATCATTAGGCTCATATAAAATCCTAAACTCAAAAAATAAAAATCTAGCAAATTTTTTTTTTTTAAATGAGAGAGTTTTATTGGCACCCCAACTTTTACTTATTCTCAATTATTTACTAAATTTTTTTGGGGTGAATTACCATTCATGTGCTGAATATGACGAAATTCTAAGTCTCGTACACTGTTCATATTAATTCCATAAGCATGCATGAATTATTTTTCAATGAATTCGTTGGTAGGTATTTTTAATTTGAAGCGACAAACTCCCTGATAAATTACCAATGAATTCGCCATTAAAAAATAATGATATATTTGTCTTTAAATTTACTTGCGAATTCATTACTTTAATACTAGAGAATTCATCACTTTAAATTAAAAATACCTACCAACAAACTTGATGGAAAATGATCGTGCATGTGTTTTAGAATTAATATGAATAGTTTATCGGTTTCAAAAATTCATCAAAAATTTTGCTTGTTTAGGGAAATATCTTATTTTTTTAATTGGGGTGTAACAAGTAAAAGTTGAGGTGCCAATGACAACTTTCTCTCACTCCCTCTTTCTAGGAAATTACTTAATGGGCATGCAGTGAGGACAATTTACTAAATGCACCATGACTTTTGGGTTGTAGCTTAACAACTAAGTTACAAAAAATTTCTTTCTTAAGAGCAACTCCAACCTACATCTCTAAATTTTTTTTTCCAAATTGACATTTTCTCTAAGTTTAGAAAAGATGCTCACCTACAAACCAATTTGAATTCCAACCAATCCCTTCTTTAAAATACTATTCATTCACTTCAAAAAAATTGAAAGGAATGTCAAAAAATAGAACAACAAACAAAACAGAAACAAACACCAAACACAAAGATTTACCTAGTTTGTAGTGTGCCTACATCCACGGATCAAATAAAAAATTCAATCACTATCTTCTTTCGAGTTTTACAACCCCAGATAACTCTAGCAAAAATAGGAGTAAATAAGACGTGTCCATCTCTCCAAAAATAGAAATCCTCAAAACTAGAAAACCCTTATGAAAATATTATATAATTACCCTTTCTAAAAGACAAAAAATTTGATCTTGGGCCTTCGCTCTCGAGCCCATTGGCAAGGGTGCGCTCCCCCTGTACCTCTAGCTTAACATCCCCCCAACAACATACAAGACATTTACACAACAAAAAGAAGGGGGGAAAATGATATTTAAAACATGTTCTATGAAAAGAGAAGATCAAAAATGACATTAACAATAAAAAAGGGATGAAATGAGTATTTAAAAAGCATGAATAATATTTTAAAGAGGTCTTTTTAAAATTTCTCAAGATCTCTATATTTAGAGACGTTAAGAGTGATTTAGAGGGGTGATTTCTCTAAAATAGGGATCGGTTGGAGTTAGATTCAGGCATCTCTATCTCTAAATTTAGAGTTGTAGCGATTGATTGGAGTTGCTCTAATGCACTTCACCCCATCCACATAAAATGTCAAATTTGAATAGATGAGATCGACCATTTAAATTCTCAAATTGATGATTTATAATTGTTGATCTTGACAATTTTAAAAGCCCAATCTCAACATTTAGATCAAAGGTTAATCTTGATGATTTGAATTATCGATCTCACTGATTTAATCACCGATCACACCTATTGAAAGGGGCATTAAGAAAAGATAGTTAACTAATTGTGCTATCAAGTTGCTTCCTAAAAGTTAATGGATATTTACAAAGAAATCCCTTCATCATGGTTCAATCAGTAATCTTCAATTTTTTTTTTTTTGAGTAAAATAGTAATACACCTTGAGAAAATGGTGATATTACGTTAATTTATCCACTAGAAATGCAAAATGTAAAAAATAAAAAATAAAAACATTAAATAAAAAAAATTAAAGTTAAATTAAAAAATTAAAAAACAACGTTGGCTTTCGGTTAAGGAGCTAAACCTAATCTTGCATCTTATAGGGGATAAATCTAATAAAACCAATTTTGTAAGGGGTATTACTGAATTACCTTTGTTTTTATTTTATAGATATGTATGAAACACATTTTATGATAAAATTAATGGATTCAACACATGAAATCTTATTAAAGATTCTAGTTGCAAATGCCCCACCATGAGTCATGAGCTTCCTGTCTTGGATTTGTCAAGAGATCGGACAACCCTTGACAATTCGACACCTTCGAGGGCTAGATTTCTTCTTTTTTATAGAGTCAGCTCTACTTCCAGAAGCCGGCTTTTAGAAAAAGTAGAAGCCCAAAGCTTGAAAAGTCACATCCAACGAAAACTTGTTCGTTACAGAAGCACATAAGCCAGAAATTGATGTTCATTTGATAGTTTTTTATTGTTTGATTATGATAAAATGACTAGAATACTCTTAATGTTGATAATGCACCAAAATTTAGCATAATACATTAATAAATATTCAATTACACTAAATATATTATATTAAAAAAATTATAAAAATAATTATTTTCAATTTAAATAAATTTATACATTTTATAATTTTATCGAAATTTCGACAGCATATACTTTTTAAAATGAACATATGATAAATAAAATATCTACATAATACACAATCCAACATTCACATACAAATGAAGGGTGTTTTGGTAATAAAGTAGTGATGATTAATTACTTAATCTTTATAGTAAAAATGAAGGGTATTTTGATCATTTCTTTTTATTTTTTAAGATTAAGTTTGGTTCAAAATTTGATTAAAGATGAAGGGTATTTTGGTAATTCCATTTTATTTTTTAAGGTTAAGTTTGGTTGGAAATTTGATTTAAGATGAAGGGTATTTTGATAAAAATGAAAGGTATTTTGATAATTCTCTTTTGTTTTTTAAGATTAAGTTTGGTTGAAAATTTGATTAAAGATAAAAGGTATTTTGGTAATTCTTTTTTATTTTTATGGTTAAGTTTGGTTGAAAATTTGATTAAAGATGAAGGGTATTTTAGTAATCTCATTTCATTTTTTAAGGTTAAATTTGGTTGGAAATTTGATTAAAGATGAAGGGTATTTTGGTAACTACACTTGAGTCATTTTACATTTTTGACTTCCCGCAAAAACCATTTGAAGAAGCCCCTCTTAAATGACTTTTTTTAGGGGTTACTTTTGGGCTTCAATTAAAATCCATGGGAGTCAAAAAAGTTCAAACAAACATCATTTATCTGGTTTTTTTTAGCTTAAAAGCAGAAAAAAAATAAAAAAAGTTGGCTCTTGAAGCCCAAAAGAACAGGGCCTAAGTAATGAAAGAAAACATGGAAAAGCTTAAGAAGAAATTGATTGCGGTATGATTTTTTAATTTCAGCAGATTCAGTTGGTCGTTCTGGGGGACTTACACTGATGTGGACAACACCATCTCCAATTCAACTAATCAACACATAAAAAAGAATGATTGAAGTTTTGATTTTCCATCCATCTGGACTATCCATTTTTCGTTTTTCATGCATCTTTGGAAAACCAAGCACAACTAAAAGAGCAAAACAATTGCAGGAGCTTAGCATAATAAAAGGGAGGCATCTCACCACTTCAAAGCCATATGCAAGCTTTCAGAGATAAGGATGATTGTGGCTTTTTAAACCTGGGCTTCAAAGGGCCAACTTTTACTTGGTATAATAAAAGAGAGGAACCTCATAGAATATGGGAAAGAATTGACAGAAGCTCTTACAAATTCTGAATAGGTTCATTTGTTTGGTGAATTTTGCCTTCTGAACTTGCTAATGGTAGGATCTGACCATAGGCCTATTTTACTTGATACCACATCTTTTGGGTGTAGAACATGCTTTTTCAAATTTCATGTCATGTGGCTTCGACATAGTACTTTTCAAGATATAGTGGCTGAAAGCTGGAGAAACTCCTACCATGGATCACCAATGTACAAGCTCTACCAGAAAACTAAAGAGCTATAAGAAGGATCTACAGAAGTGGAACAAGGAAGTTTTTGGTCATGTACAAACTAAAATAAAAAAGACTTATGCCTCCATTTTAGAACTCCAAGTTGTTGAGGAGAATAGTCAGAATGAAGCTAAATTGAATAAAGCAATTAGGCAATATGAAGAACTCTTAAAAAGAGTAGAATCTTTTTGGAAGAAAAAATCTCGAATTCAATGGTTGAAGGATGGTGACAGTTTTCTTCCATGCTTCAACCATCACAAGAAGACAAAGAAATTGTGTGGACTGACTGAAAAAAAATTAATGGAGATTGGACCTATGATCATATTACCATCAAAGAAGAGATGCTTTCTTTTTTTCGGAAGCTTTACACAACCTCAAATCCTATTCCAAGAACCTTTATCCAGCTCATTTAACCTAAAGTCACATCTGATATGATTTCCAAGTTAAACATCCCGATCTCTGAAGAAGAAGTGAGGATAGCAGCATTTCAACTTGGAGCGCTCAAGGCCCCAGGCCCGGATGGTATGTCAGGCATTTTTATCAGAAATGTTGGCATACCATAGGTGAGAAATTAACTTTTGCTATTATCCATTTCTTTTCTTCTGGGCATATGCTTATACATGCAAATCACACGAATCTAGTGCTTATTTCAAAGATTTCTTATCTGGAATCAGTAGACCAATTCAAACCCATAGGCCTTTGTAACTTCAGTTAAAAAATTATTGCCACGGTAATTGGTTGTGAAATATCTTGGATAACATCATAGACGAAGCCCAAAGTGTTTTTCATTCCAAGTAGGCAAATAACTAATAACATTCGCATAGATCATGAGATCATGCACTATCTAAGAAGAAAAAAAGAAGGGAAAACATGGTTTCTTTTTTTTGGCAATAAAATTAGATATGCAAAAAAGCATATGATAGACTCGAATAACTATTTATTAAAACCATGTTTTTAAGCTTCGGTTTTCCAGACTTTTGGGTAAGAATTATAATGGAATGCATAACAATAGTTTCTTACTCCATAATCATTAATGGTGAGCCAAAGGGCTTTTTCAAACCATGTATAGGGTTTTGCCAAGGCGATCCTCTGTCACCCTACTTGTTTATATTGTGTACTGAAGGTCTTTCAAGTTTACTCGATATGGTGTGCAATACAGGAACTGTCTCAGACATACATCTTAGTCCTAGATGCCCAAGGATTACCCACTTATATTTTTGCAGATGATGCATACCTCTTCAACAAAGCTACCTTTGATGAAGCTGCAATGATTCGCAAGATTCTTATACGCTACTATGAGGCATCTGGACAAACAATAAATTATAACAAATCAAGCTTAAGATTCAGCGCAAATACTCCAATCGTTCTTCAACAATCTATTTCAGAACTATTGGGCATTCAGAAGAATAACAAGGATGAAAAAAACATTGGAGTTGGGATTGAATGTGGTGGAAACAAGAATGAAAATTTTAAGTCTCTCAAGGATCAGGTTTTCCAACTGATTATTATTAGGTTATGCCTTCTATTCTTGTATATGGAGATTGTCGTGGATTCAAACCGGATCTTTTAATGATCCGTTAACGACCCATTTAATTGGTAATGTGTGGGGTTTCCCCACCATTTGATTTGGTTTTGAATCCGACCCGTTTAACTTCTTTGTAACCCTAAGTATATAAAAGGTAAAAGATGAAACCCAAAAGGGGTGTGCGAAATATACGAGAGACAGAGAGAAATTGTAACCCAGTTCTTTTTTGGTTAATATAGCGAAATCGCCATTTTTTGCCCGTGGATGTAGGTCGATGCTTTGACCGAACCACGTATATCTTGTGTTGTATGAGATTCTTGTGTTCTTGTTTGATTTATACTTCGGATCATAGGGTTTAGCCTTACAATTATGAACTGGAAAGGGAAGCTTTTGAACCAAGAAAGTAGAGGTATCTTGATCAAAGCGGTAGTCCAAGCAATTCCAACCCACTTCATGAGTTGTTTTATGATCCCTTCTGAAATTCTAAAAGACAAACATAATGGCATCACAATTTTGGTGGGGTAACTTGAAATGAATCAAATTCATTGGACTAGTTGGGCGCACCTATGTGAAGGGAAGTTCAGAGGAGGCTATGGATTTCATGATTTAAAATTCTTCAACATTGCTTTACTAGCCAAAGTAGGATGGAAAATCATTCACAAGCTTGAAACTTTGTGGTGTCGCATTATGAAAGTTCTCTATTTCCCTAATTCAGAATTTTTGGAAGCAAAAGCAGGTTATAGAGCCTCTTCGGGATGGACGAGTGTTTTTGCAAGAAAGGTTACTTTCCTTAAAGGTATGCGAAAACAAGTAGGGGATGAAAGAAGAACATGTATTTGGAAGGACCCTTGGGTCCCATCCCTTCCAAATTTTTTTATCTTATCTAATCAGTCTGGTAATACTCATGCTCATGGGGTTAGTTAGTTGCGCCATGGGAATAAATGGAATGAAATTTTTTGAGATCCCTCTTTTCTTCATGGTAAGGAGATTTTATCATTAAAATTCCACTTGATAACAATAATGTCTCAAATAGATGGATTTGGCATCTTTCAAAAATTGGCTCTTTCACTCTAAAGTCTACATACATGCCTAGGTAACTCATATGATCAATGCTTCTCAAAGTTCATCATCTTGTTTACTTTCAGATAACGATTGGAAATTTCTTTGGATGGAGCGTTTCCCCCCAAAATAAGTAACTTTATTTGGAAGGCCTTTCACAAGGTGCTTGCAGTAGGGAACAATCTGAAAAAGAGAAGGATTCATATGGAGATTTGTTGCCATATGTGCAATGATGAAAATGAAATAGTAGAGAATATTCTTCTTCAATGTCAATTTGCTAGAGCTCTATGGTTTGGATGCTCCCTTCCAACACTCGCAATTTCCTCATGAAATTTTTGCTTTAAGTATTGGTGGATCGAATGGTGTAAAATATATAAATCTGGAATGATAACTTCCTATCACTTTCATCTCGGTGCAATCTTACTTTGGAAATTTTTGATGGCTAGAAACAAGAAAGTAATTTCATACATTAAGCCAGATTGCAAGTAAATTATTCTCTCGACCCTAAACTTGGTAAATGAACAAGTCGAGTGAGGATGTTCTTGAACATGTCAGGCTTTCTCCTCAAGAACCCAGTGATGATTCCGAATCTTTTCTATTGGAAAACAAAATAAGGGTGTTCTGTAATGGTTCAGCAAAGGTAAATAACAATCATGTGGGAATCGAAATAGTGACTCTTTTTCCAGATAACAAGGTGATCGGTAGACTTGGAAAAAAGCTTCAAAGTTATTAAGTTCTTTTTGTAGAAGTTTTGGCTATTGAAGAAGCTATCCTCATGGCAATTCGAAATTGTTGGTTGAATGTGATTTTTCTAAGTGATTCTTCGTCAGTCATAAATCCCATCCGAAATCCCACAGCAACTTATCCTTGGAAAATTCACGTGCCTATTGCAAATACAAAATCTTATCTTAGTCAGTGGGATGACTTTGGCTTTCAATTTATCAGGAGAAAGTTCAATAACCAAGCACATCTATTAGCTTCTCATAGTCTTCTTTGTAACCTTGTACAAGGGAATTCATCTACTTATGTAAGGGTTTTCAATTCCACTCATGAATAGAATCTAGTGCCTTTCAAGCAAAAAAAGTGGAAAGAAAACCAATTACAATCAATTTGTCATGGGAAATTGACTAAAGCCAATTTTCCCACCACATGACTAATGTTAGGAGCCCCTAACTATGTTAGTCAGGCTGGTCATACACTCTAGGCTTTGGATAATTGAAAGAAAAACTCTAGCCTGACTTAGAAGGCTTACTAAGGCTCATGAGCACGTCATCTAGAAGAAATATAGGTTAGAGGCAGTTACCCAATGTGCAGTATAGGTTAGAGGCAGTTACCCAATATGCGGTAACCAATTATAGTTAGTTTTCCCTCAATGTGATGTACTTAGATGCCTATGTAAGAGTAGGAGTCTAATTATGTTAGTTAGGCTGACACAACCTGACTATGTTAGCCAGGCTATGGCCCTTCTAATTGAAATGTTGGTTCACTTTGATCCTTGTTCGTCTGATCGAGGAAAAATATTTTAAGTGGACTTGAAGGACTAACTCGATTATCCGTCAATTGGATCGATTGAACCCCAAAATAATAATAAACAGATTTGTGTAGAAGAAAAAAAAAAGGGGGAAAGATTCCTCGATTTTATCCTAGCACTTCATCGCAAATCACTACACTATATCCCTTTCACATAAATCACAAACTGCAATGCAACTTAGCCATTAAGAATCACCTTCGCAAATCTAGGGTTAATGGCATATCTAAATTTTGTGTTTTAAATTCTAGGTAATAACCACAAATGCAACAATTAAACTTAAGTGTTTGATATAAACTCACTTTCAATAACAAATGATATGACCCCAAATTCTTGGGATATGCCTTTGTTGACCAATGCAAAGATTAAACTCAAATACCATAAATCCAAGGTTTCGTTTTAGCTTCTTAAACTATTGAAGAAATTGTTGGAAGGGAAATTACATATATTCACCACCAATCTTTAAGGGTCTTTTAATTTCTTTTGGCACCTCAAACATTTAACTATTTTGTTAAGAGCACTCCATCTTTAAGGGCACCAAAGTTTTTTTCTTCTCATCCTCTGCCAATCTCTCTCTTCCTCTATGTTTTTTCTTATTCTCCTACTCCTCATCCTCTGCCAATCTCTCTCTCTCTCTTCCTCTCTATTTTTTCTTCTTCTCCTACTCCCCATCCTCCAATCTCCCTCTCTATTTTTTCTTATTCTCCTTCTTCTTCTCCTCCTCCTCCTCCGATCTCTATCCTCCTTTCTATTTTTCTTCTTCTTCTTCTGTGTCATATGTGAACTTTTGATATGGATTCAAGCATGTTAGATGTCCAATTTTGACACAATTAACAAAGATAACCATGATGAATGAAATGAAATTATAGAACTTGACCATGATGTTGCTGAGAAAATGAGGATACACAAATAGTCATGGATGAAAACATTAGAGGAGGAGGAGACGAAGAGGAAAGAAAAAATAATAGAGAATGAGAGAGAGAGAGATCGGTGGAGGAGGAAAAGGAGAAGATAAAAAATAAAAAATAAAAAAAACTAAGGTGCCCTTAAAAAATTTTATTTTCAAGTTTTTAAAACTTTTGGAGGGCCCTTAGAAATTAGTGGCATGTAGATAAAATTTCCTTGGTTGGAATCCTATTCCTCTTGAGAGTAAACTCTATTTGTAATATACATAAAATCAAACTATAATTATAAAACTTTTTTTTTATAGAATATGACTAAGATTCTGAGAGGTCTAACCATATATTGAATCATTCACAATATGAAGTTCGTCATCTCCAAAAATCATTGCATTCTAGCATCACTAACTATATAAAAAACGACATTAAATCAACAAGGTAAATGAATGTTTAGGATCTTTAAATTCAATTCACGTTTTAGAGAGTATGTCAAAACAAATTGAAATTAAATGAGGATGGTCTTTCAGGCATTCACTGTGTAGTTGGATAGTTTAAAATGTTATCCACATGAAGCCCACATGTTAGAGTACAAATAAGAAGTAAGAACATGGCATAACGCTAAAACTTGACTTGAATTTGAAGAAACTAGGGGCCAGTTCGTTTGGGCTTTCGAAGCTGGCTTTTTGAGTTTTTTTTTGTCTTTTAAGCCTAAAAAGCCAGCTGATGCATGTTTGTTTTGGCTTTTTTTAACTTCAATAGATTTTTAAAAAAGTCAAAAAATGGCTCTTTTTAAGAGTCTGTCCGTGCCAACTTCTTCGTTCAGCTTTTGCGTGAAGCTCATTATCAAAAAACGGTTGAAGTGCAATTATTGAAATGCCCCTCACCTTTAACTAAATTTCCAACCAAGTTATAACCTAAAATTGAAAGAGAATCGAAACCATTATCTCTAAGCTTTGTCTCCTTCAACCGATTGACTATCACCCTTCTCGCTTCTCTCAGCTTCGTCTCCTTCAACCCGATCGAATGTCAACCCTTCTCCCTTATCTCATCTATCCCTCACGTTACAAGAATGGAGAAACATTTTACGTTTCTCATCTTCTCTAGCAAGTTCGATCAAATGATCAACTATCGACGATCGACTCTCTCATCTTTCCTTGTCGCAGAGATCCCTTCCCTCTCTCTCATCTTTTCCTCACAACTAATCAAACGAAAAGCCCTAACAGTAGATAACAAATCTCGTCTCATTACAAACTGCCATTAACGACCTCTTCTGTAACGGCAGATCGAGTCCTTTGCTTTCCGCCATTAACGACCAAGTAAGGTATCAATTTTTAATTTTTTAAATTTTTTTTTTGATAATTTGTTTATTTTTATTACTGATTTTGCTGTAAATCGACTTGATGAGTTCTTTTTTTATTTCGGATTGTTACCAATTCCTCCTAATTCAATGCTTAAGTAAGTATTATAATGTGATTAGCATCTCTTTTGCAAACATCAGTACTTGAAATCCATTATCATTGTCAGATTCTTGTGTTCATTGAACCATTTCGTTCTTTGTTATATTAGATATTCCACACTCCTTTCATCAGTCAAAAATGAATCTTTATTTAAACTTTACAAACCCAAAAATAAATAACAAACAATACCCATACAGAAGGAGATAGGAATGCTTATAGTTTAGGTGGTGTATTACCCATTTTAATCTGAAGTTTATGCACCCCAACCTCCGACTTCTCTAGACTTGATTCTTTCTTTTCCACACTTGGGGTGGGATTTTCAATATTGAGCCACGGATGTTGGAAGCATTTTTTTGCCATTAGCCACTTCTCTAGAGCAAAATCGAGAATGGGGCACATAAATTCGGATAGTTTGTGTTAGGAAATTGAAATCCAACATATAATCTAACTCATGAGAAAGTGGAAAAATTACAAATATTCGGATAGTTTGTGTTAGGAAATTATTTCCAAATAACCTATGCCAAATTTTAAAATTTGTGATTGAGTTTATTTTGTAAGTTGGATTTTGGTGACATTGGTTGATATTTTACTTGATTGTTAAATTATAAGTTGATTTTGATTTAGGATTGGGTGAATGGTTAGATGAATTGTTTGTTAGGTGTTTGTAAAATTACCAAACTTAAGTGAATTATTGTTGATGGTGTTTAAAGTGTTTTAAAAATTATAGATTTTAGTAGAATTTTATATTGGATTCTTTTGAAGATTGTTAATGGTGCTCTAAAGATTAGGGTGTTAGTGAATTTTTTATTAGATTCTTTTGAAAATTTTTATATTGGATACTTTTGGCACCCTAACTTTTACTTTTCTCTTAATCCAAAAAGACTGTTAGTGAATCTCTCATATATTTTATTTCATTAAAGTGTTCCTTTTAACCACAAATAAGATTTATGTAGTATGTGTCTGCACATGCAACTGTAGTTAGGTATTATTTTGGGGAACGATGTGCTTAGCATGTTATTTGATATTTTTAACATTTATTTACAGTGATATTTGTTTACGATAATTATTTGTTTGCTTATGATTCTTATTGTTGTTACTCATATTTTATTACATTTTTCATTCTTTATTCTTATCCATTACTTTCATTTTTTTAAAATAAATAATCAAATTGTCATATACCGAGACAAAAAGTAACAGAATCAAAAGAAACAGAGTCAAAAATTAATTCCGTAAGATGGACACCCTATCTTCAAAAGATTTGGGTTGATATCTGTGTGGAATTAGTTAAGAAGGGGAAAAGACCCGATACTTTATTGAATGTATCAGGGTATTCATCTCTAATGAAGCAATTTCAAATAACGATGGGGTTTAATTACACTAAGAAGCAACATAAGAATCATTGGGATAAAACAAAACATATTTGAGCTAGATGGATTAAATTAAAAGCATGTACTGAGTGAGTTATGATACTCTTAACAACAAGGTATTGATGAGCGATGAATGGTGGAACTCTTGGTTGGAGGTAATTTTTAATTAGATTACCAAATAGGAATATCATATTTACCAATTCAAATTTATAAAACAAGTTTATTTATTTTGTAAAAAAATAAAACTGATGCATAATGGTGTTATGACGGACTAGAACATGTTGAAGAGTTGGACATACTATTTGGAGGGACTTATGCTACTGGAGAGTATATTGCAAGCTCGTGTAATCCTAGTGTGCCTATCCATTGAGTCATCTAGAATAGTTGAGCACGAGCTTCAAGATGATGATGATGATGCGTTTGTTCAAGAAACACAACCACCAGAATCCCAACCACCTATCGATATTAGTCCTGATGTTGATAGTTATGGTATCCCTCCATTTATTGCACCATCGCGCATGAAATCTAAAAATAACATAGATTTCCAACATTCCAAACGACAGAAAATGACGAATGCAGTTATGTTGGGACGACAAATTGAGCATTTGGTTGAAGCAGTTTCATCGAAGACGAGTGCGAGTAGTGCAACGCCCCCCACTACCACCTACACAACCTGGTAGCATTAAGGAGTGTATTAATTTGTTGGATGCAACAACAGAAATCATCCCTAATAGTGATCGTTATCGGTTTGCACTAAAATTATTCAGTATGAAGGAGTACAGGCAAATTTTGTGCATGTTGAAAACAAATGAATTCCGTGTTGGGTGGTTGGATGACGAAATAGAGGATGCTCGAGTTCATCATTCTAAATAGTATGTGATTTTAATGTGTTTATGTGTGTGATTTTAATATATTTTTTGTATTACCATCTTTCATTGATGGTTATGACTATAAGCCACTCCTATGATGGTATGACAATGCCTGTTTATTTTTTTAATATTTTCCTTGGATTGTATAATATGTTCATTAGATAGTGAATGTTATTAACAATTTCTATTATATAGTAAATGTTAAACATGTCTATTTTATTATCTATATTATTTGAATGTTATAGTTTTAAATGAATAATTTGTACTTATGTACTTATATAGACTTATGGATTCCAATGATGATATTTCCACCCATGATGGTACGTCAACCGACGATGATATGTCCAATAATGATGAAGTTAATGAAGTGAATGCCGTAGATGATGATTTGTCGTTAGATATTTTGGTAACAGATGTCATTGTTGCAATACATCAATACATTGACACCTTTATTTATAGGAAACCACATAGGAATTCTTGTTATACTGGAGCAGATTATGTGCGTGACATCATTGATGAACTTGGTAACACATGCAATGATTTATTTAGGATGGAATGACATGTTTTCCTAAATTTGTGTGACATATTAGAAGCGAGGGGTCTGATAAAAGACGACAAGATGATCTCGATCCAAGAACAAATTGTAATGTTTATCTATACCATGGGTTACAATGAAAGACATAAGGTACTGAGGGCTACTTTTAAGCATTTATTGAATACTATTAACAAATATTTTCATGTAGTTCTTAAAGGCTTAATTGAAATTTCAAAATTTTTTATCGTTCTTCTTAATCTCAACGAAGTCTCTATGCATATACGAACCAATGAAAGATATTGGCCATATTTCAAGGTATTTTCTCAATGATATCTTTCATTTATCATTATTTATAATAACGTCAAATATAATTATTTATATTTGAATTATGTAAAGATAAGGACTGTGTTGGGGAGATCGATGGGACTCACATCAATACATATATCTCATTCATGCATCAAAATAGATTTCGATGACACAAAGGCATAACACAAAATGTTATGACTACTTATGCTTTTGATATGACATTTACACATGTCGTAGTTAGATGGGAAGGATCATCTAATGATTTTCGCGTGTTCTTCGATACTATTACGAAGCCATCATTACAATTTCCACATCCTCCTCCAAGTTAGTTTTTTTTTAAAGTAAAGATAAAATACAATATTGAAAATGTCATTATTAATAGGTTGCCTTTTTTTCCAAGGCAAATATTATTTGGTCAACTCTAGATATCCGTTGATGGAAAGCTACCTCGCACCTTACCGGGGTACAACATATCATTTATAAGATTTTAGAAGAGAGTCAAGGCCAAGAACAGATAAAGAATTATTTAACTATATGCATTCTTCACTTCAGAATGTCATTGAGTGATGTTTTGGAGTTTTAATAGCCTAATGGACAATTTTGAAGCAAATGCCACGTTACAAATTTCAAACACAACGAGATATTACATTGGCTTGTATGACACTCCATAACTTCATAAGGAAGCATGCAATTACAGATGAAGAATTATTACGTTTCGAGAAAAAATAAATTGTGGAAGATGAAGGGGGTGCATCTGTACATAATAGTAATAATGAGCCTGTAGATCGTCGATCTCGTATTACCATGGAGATGACTAGGAGTGGAATAACTAATGCATTATATGCTGCTTATGATAGAGTTTAAGAACTTTGATTTTTTTTAAATTTATTATGAATGAAAATTATAATTCTCTTTTTGTATGACATTGCAACACTTTTGATTTTCGTATAATATGTATTTGTTTGAATGTTAATGTATATGAGATATTATGTGGATGTCAGATTGTGTATGAGATGTTATGTGGATGTCGGATTGTATATAGGATGTTATGTCAATGTCGGATTATATATGGGATGTTATGTGGATATTAAATTATGTATTATGCAGGTATTTTCTTTATCAAAAAATTTTCATATGTCCATTTTTAAGAGGAGGTGCTGTCGAAATTTCGGTAAAATCATAAAATTTATACATTAATTTAAATTGAAAATAATTATTTTAATAATTTTTTAATATAAATTGATTATATATATTAGTGTAATTATATATTTATTGTATTCTGGTCATTTTTTGTGCATTATCAACATTAAGGGTATTCTGGTCATTTTACCATAATCTAACAATAAAAAGTTGTAAAACGAACAGACTTTTCTAGCTTCTGTGCTTCTGTAACGAACAAGCTTCTGCCAAATATGACTTTTCAAGCTCTGGGCTTCTGCTTCTTCCAGAAGCCAGTTTCTGGAGCTGAAGATAGCTTCTATAAAGAACAGTTCCTAGGTTTTTCATTTAAATTGTTAATTCAAGGTCTTTTTACCAAATAATTACACAAGAATAGTGTAATTGCGAAAATGAACCACTTTTAACGTAATACCTAGATTTGACTAAAATAGACTTTTTTTTTTAAAGTTTTTTCTTTAACTTGGAAAAATGTTCTTTAATTGAAAACTACTCCCTCTTTTCACTAAAGTTGGTCAAATAAAAGAGAGAAACTTTTTCTCTCTTCACCATTTAGTAGATAGAGTTCTTTGGAGATCCCTCACATTTTTGTCTATCTCAACAAAGCAAATAAGAGGCTGGATATGCTTCCCCTTTTCTTTATATCGAATCCTCATCCAACAATCCTTTCTATTTTTTCCTCTATTATATTGTAAGAATTCAAATTCCTTCCTTACTTAGTCTATATTTTTTATTTTCTAGTTTTTAAAACTAATATTATGTTGATCTATTGAGACACCTTGAAAAAATGATAGTTGTAAATGAAAAAACTTGTATTACCTTGGAATCTGCGATGAAAGTTTGAAATCTCCATATCTAAAGCTCTTAGGTATGCCTGCAACACAATCTTTCCGATGCCCAAGTCAAGTTAAGTGTAAAAGGTAGTGGAGTAACAATACAGGGGTGAAAGCATACCTTTTATTGTCTCGTCCTTTCATTTATAGAGGTAAATCCCTAAGATACTTAGATCTCGTTTCCCAATTTAGTTCCTATCTAATTTAGAAAGTGAATCTTTATTAGGGATATACATAATCAAGATCCCTTACTTTGTTCATCTCTTCCTTTCAGGGATTTTCCCTTATCAAGACCTTCCCAAATTTGATTGATTCTAACTAATTTTGTACCCATTCGATCCTTGGTTTTTAGGGATTTGGGGTTGACCCATTCCCCTTGCTTTGAGACTTTCTCGGAATGCCTTTTGACCTTCCAAAGTACAAAAGTAAGCCAATCTCATAGGTGGGATGGAGACTTGGACTCTGCATAGTTATAGGATTCGAGTCATCTAAGCCATGCCACTCACTTAGACTTGGGATGAAGACTTGGACTCTGCATAGTTATAGGATTCGAATCATTCGAGCCATACCACTTACTCAGACTCAGGAAGGTTAACTTGGATCTATAAGCCTGACTTGGATCTCGAGTATGCCATTGGTCCTCTTTTGGGGCCTTGCAAAAATATCCTCTACAATACCCCCTCTTGGAGGGCCTTGGGTTATAGTTCAAGCTCCCGAAAACATAGTCAATGGCACCATATAACATGTGTCACCTATTCGTGTGGACTTTTGGTGCAAAGACTTTCTTGAGGTTCGAGCTTTGTCTCATTAGTGCACATTAATTGTGATATCTGACCGTTTCAACTTCAACGATACAATAATGATGGCCATCTCAATCCCTGGGCTACCAACTTCAAGGTTATGTCAGTCTCCCTTCCCAATGTCGACGCATTAAGTGGTCTAAACATGTGACCATCTCCTATTGATCTGTCCGGCACGCATGTCTGTGCCTATCACATCATTTCAGACACGACAATAAATATGATGTAGCCCATTATTACCTTTATTTTTGACATGATCCTAGCCATCGATTCTAATACGAATCTCAATGAGGTTTAACTTATAAATATCCCTCCCCTTTTCCCATTTTGTCTTTACAAATCCTTATTTCCCTCTCATCGTGTTCTCTTTTTCTATTTCCCTTATTCCATTCTATGCTCATAGTGCCTTTCTGTGTTTTTTGTCCCAAACCTTTCTATTCTCTTATTTTCTCTTAATTCATCTTTGTTTTTGTTCCTGAGAAAACCACCATTCTCAAGTTCTTTGCAATGCCAGGAGCTTTCTAAAGGTTAACTTTTCAGTTTTCCCTCTCCTCTAAACTTAATTTTTTATTGTGATAATGGCAAAGGGGAAGTCTCATTCCCCTAGTTGCCCCATCTCCCAGAGATTAGGGAGGCTTATGACATCCCTAAAGATGTAGGTACTTACTTTATAAAGGAACCCCTATTATTCTAGGATCTTCCCCAGGTACTACTATGGTGCTCTGGAGGCAATTCAAGCAAGCCTGCTAATCCCACAAAGTCAATTGACTTGGGAGGTTTTAAATTTTTACAGGAGGGCCTTGGACAAATGAGCGGTAACTTTAACCTACTCATAAATACCATCAAGCAAATGAATGCTCGGCTTGAGGGTTTATAACTCAAGATGCTCAACATCCGAGCCTAGTTTACCCATTGGAAGTGCTCCCATAGGCTGTGATAGTTCTACATGACTAAGTGTAGGGGAAAGGCTCCATAATTCAAACTCCCCAAATCGGATAAGGACTAGTTCCTTTATCGGATCAAGTTCATGCATGTGATTGGAATAAAAGTCCCCCTTCACCTTTAGCACATTTAATAGAGTTCGTAAGGACAAACACATGCATTTTTTTCCTTTACCATTGTCATTTACTTGAGCTATCACTCTTTGGCTATCTCTTTTGGCAGATTAGGGCAAGGACAAACCAATTCCTAACTCGATAATTATCACTCGCATTCTCTCAAACTAGAAGTTGTACAACCGAGTAATAGATTTCTTGGCTCCTTCTACCAAACCTCAAAAAGAACAAGAGGAAGCACAGGTGTAAAAACCCCAATTTGCATGAGCCAACTTAGAAAGGGTAGCCAAAAGCTCAAAAAACCCAAATCTTAAGAGTCTTAATCGTTGTTCAAAATATAAGCCTAAGTGCCATTAGTAGGTCCCTGGAATAATCAACATTCGGAAATCTCTCCATCCACGCATTCTTCTATCTAACTACTCATTATCCAAACCTAGGCCTAAGGTCGTTTCTTATCCAAACCTAGTCCTAAACCTATTCATGAACCTAAATCCATTCAAACCCAACTCTAAGCCAGCTACCATTCCTAAATCAAACCAACTCTTCCTAAATTAACTTTAAGCCCCTTACTATTCTTAAACCAACTTTAAGGTCAATGATCTCAACCAAACTCATTTTCATTCTCATTCTTACAATTCCCAAACCCATATCTATTCCTAACCTAAACTCATTACTATTTCTAAGCCCATTTCAATTCCATTTTATGTCTATTTCCAACCTTATTCATAACCATGTGCAATACCTAGTCCAAACCCAAATCCATTCAAATCTCTAACATATGTCTATTCAAAACCCATAACCTAAGCCTATTCAAAGCTTATTATAAGTCCATTACTCATATCCAAACCCTAAAAGTATATGGTTTCACAACTCTCCAAAAAAAAAAGGACACGTCCGAAAGTGTTATCTGTGTCAGATCTATACCAACAAAATCAACGCTCTTCTTTCAAAATTGCATAATATGACTTCATTTTGGACTTTTTTGTTTTGGTTGATGGACGACATTGGATAGATCACTCTGTATGCTTCTAATGGACACTATTTCATCCTCGTCACTATCGACTACTTTACGAAATGGGTAGAAGTTGCATCTTACGCTAATGTTTCAAGGACAATGTTCTGAAATTCGTAATCAGTAAGGCAAATAATCTCAAGAACAAGGTCACCACCAAGATGTGCAAAGACTTTCAAATCACTTATTACAACTCAATCGTGTACAGGCCAAAGATGAATAGGACAGTCAAAACTACAAATAAGAATATTAAGAAGATCATCAAAAAGATGGCGATCACTTACAAGGACTGGCATGAGATGCAATATTTTCCCTCCACACTTTTTTGAACCTCAATCTGAACTTCAACTGGGGAAACTTTGTACACACTGGTATATGGAATGGAAAAAAATCTATTTTTTGATTTTGAGATCCCCTTGCTTAGAGTCTTGAAAGAAGTTGAGTTAGAAGGAATAGAATGAATCCAAGCCCAATTTAACTAGCTAAATTTTATAAAAGAAAAACGTCCCTCAACCATTTACCATGGTCAAACTTAACAATGAAAAATGACATGAGCTTATAACAAGAAGGTCAGGCCTAGAGATTTCTCACTAAGAGAGATTATTTTGAAAAATATTTTACCAATCTAAGAATATGCAAGAGAAAAGTTCTTTTCAAATTATGAAGGATCGTTTGTCATCTAGAAAGTAATGACAGGATGAGTTCTAATCCTCACAAAGATGGACAAAAAATTCTTTCATCAATGTCAATATTATCAAGAAATATTACACTTAAAGATATACCTTAAAATGAAGAGAGGCCATATTTTTAATATCTTGAACAACTATCTAATCTGAGTCAATCTTTTGAGTTATTATGTTAATTTCTTAACCTAGGATCGGAGTAGATCATCGTTATTGGGAAAAATAGGATTAAGAAATAAAAAAATGAATAAAACAAAAAGAAAGAAAAATAAAAAAAAATACCAGAAAAACTCCTAGCCCGCAAGAATATAAACAATGAACAACTAAAAATACAAAAAAATCAAAATACTCGAACGTTTAATCTTAAGTTCGACCTAAATCTCTAGTCTAAACAAGTTCGTGAGTGTAGACACCCCATTTTTACACTCGCCTGATTAATCAACTCGTCAATCTGATCGCAATGGTTCCCAATGATGGATGATCATTCCAATGCTTTATTTTGTTACCAGATATGTTTCAGAAATCTAGATAAGGTATTTCAAACTAACAAAACTATAGAAATCACGCTACGATAGGAAAATATAACCCCAAAAGCTTAGAAATCATTATTTTTCAGACAAAAATAAGTTTTAAGATAAAAATCACTAAAAAAATAATCAAGTTACCAAAATACCCTTAACCTTAAAACATCCTTAGAGCCTACGTTACGCTTAAGAAAACCCATTCAAACATATAAAACAATAAATCGAAATCAAATAAATCATTTCGCCAATTTTCATAGAATTCGACAAAATTACGAAAATGTCCCTCATAAAGTTCACGATCATTTCGCACAAAAAAAACTTTATAAATGATAAAAACCAACATTCTCATTGAATTTCTTATGAAAAACCAATTCCAAAACATCCTGGAACATCAAAAACCGAGTTGAAACGTAAAAGTTCTCTTAGGGGACAAAACGGTAATTTTATAATTTTAATAATTAAAAATTCTAAAATTAATAAATAAAATATTAAATAATGTAAAGTGAAATATTAATAAAATTAATTTAAAATTTTGAACAAAAAAAATCGATCAATCAAGCTCTCAGGCAAAATTGTTGATGGTTGCCCAGATATTTATTAAGGACCCCTCCATCTAGGGGCCCAAAGAATTAAAGATATAATAAAGGGGGGTTCTCCAAAAAACTAAAGTCAATCAAGTAAGACTAAAGTCAATCAAATGAGACTAAAAGTCAAAACCCTAATAGAGTTCTAATTAAATAATAATTCTTTTTAATAGAATTCTAACTAAATAATAACTCCATTTAATAGAATTCTAACTAAATAATAACTCTTATTAAAAGAATTATAATTAAACATTAACTCTATCTAAAAGGTACTTAAAAAAAATCTATAAATAGGGGTCCCTACACCCTATTTTCGTATAAAAAACTAAACTCCAAGAGAAGTAGGTCAAAAAGCTTCCCTAGCCTCCCATAAACCTTAATTTTGAAGTCCTAACTCCTTACCTAACACCCATACTTCAACTTTAGCTCGAAAAATACCTAGAAGCCCTTAAAAAATACTCAGAAATCCATAAACAAATTTGAAAAATCCAGATCTAAGAAAGAGATATCTTGCCTTGGAGATTTGAAACGAATCCGTCGACAGAACGAAGCGAGGAATACTATACAAAGAACTGTTCTACCGGATCTGAGGGAAAAAGACCGTTGTCTTCGGAAAGGTATACATATTTCTTATTTTTTTAGTACCTAAGTCTTTTAGCAATGTAGTTTATTTGGGAATTAGTAGAGACCAACGTTTGCCGGGCGGGATTAGTGCATAACACCTTCTAACCCCGTAATGTGATCCCCGGACTCAGTATTTTTTGTAGTAGATTAGTTGATTTTCTGTGTTAATAACAGCAACAACTTTTTTTTAGAGGAAGTGGTGTGCCCCTAGTAGAACTTTCGATCGACAAACATCTAATGTGTTTAATATGGTTAGGTGGTGTGCTGTTAGCATTTTAAAATTTTTTCCCTTTTCTATCTTCTTCTCCAAACATCCAAAGAAGATGGCAAGAAGAAAAAAACGACCTCTCTCTCTCTCTGCCTTCTAAGTTCACACTTCGCCGCACATTTTCTCTTTAATTCTTGAGCTGTTCTTCAAGATCTTTGATTTAATGGAGGCAGCCCAACAAGGGTTTGATCGAATTATTTCGACCAACTCTACTGAATTGCTGAACATATCAACGCTGGATGTGGAGGAGAGAGTTGATGCTGTCCCTTCAGCACATTGAGAAAAAAAACTCACCTTCTTTCACTATTTTGGTTCATTAAAATAAAAGAAAAAAAAACAAACAAACAAAGAAAGTGTTGAGTGTGCGTATTGCTGGCAGCCAACGTAAGAGGTAATGAGGCATATTGTTGTTGCATGTTGCTGGCAGCAACATAAAAAGAAAAGTTTTTCTTTTGTTCGTTTGTACGTGTGTGTGTAGCCAAATAAAAAAAAACAGCAGCAAAGGTGTGTTCTGTTAAGCTACAAAAATAAAAAGAAGAAAAAGATAATGAGGAGTGTTGCCGTTGCACATTGCTGGCAGCAACATATATAAAAAGAAAAGTTTTTTTTTTGTTCTTTTGTACGTGTGTGTGCAGCCACAGTAATTTTGAAGAAAAATATAAGCTTGCTAGCAGCCAATAAAAAAAAAAAATAGCAGCAAACGTGTGTGCTGTTAAGCTATAAAAAAAAAGGGAAGTTTGCTAGCATCACTAACCTAGTGAGATTTAATTCTTACTAAAGGTCTTTGGGCTCACCACGTGATACTCCAAACCACGTTTCAATTCCATAGGTGCATGGAGGATGAAATTCTCAAATTTTTTTTTTTTTTAAATTTGTGTGAGTTATGGGTTGTAAGTGTTACTGGCAGCAACATAGAATTTAAAGAAAAAAAATAAAAAAAGAATGGGCTAGTCTTACTAGTTTAGTAGGGTCTCTTCTTTACTAAGAGTTGTTGACCTTGCCACGTGGCACCCAAAAAGGAGATCCAATGCCACGAGCTTATGGTAGATGAAATTCTACGAGCTTTTAAAAAAAAAGAATTTCAAGAAATTTTTTAATTAATATGATTTCATAGCCGTTTATTTTAAAAATATTGGATCAAAGTAATAAAAATAAAATGTGAATTTCACTTTCGGATCCAAATTTTTCCATCAAAATCTATAAGGTTGTGACATTGGATTGCCGATGTGATGAACCACGTGGCATAATGACCCTTAGTAATTTTGAAATCTTATTGTGTTAGTCAAGCTAGTTTGGTCCTCGCCCAAAGTGATCTTCATTTGGATCACAAAAAATAAATAAATAAATAAATAATTATTTTTGTTTTTATTTGAAAAAAATAAAAAAGGTTCATCACTCCTTATCTCTACAACTATCAATCCATCCTCAATTCAATGTTCCGTGAAAATTTAATTTTTTTTTTGGGTCGCCCAAAGCGATCTTTGGTTGGACCATAAAAAAAATGTTGATTAAAAATTGCTTGCTTATTCAATTTTGAGATATGATTATCAGTCTTTGAATTGTAACCATTGATTGCTTATCTAACTTGCCATGTGTAGACACCCCATTTTTGCATCCGCCTGATTAATCAACTCGTCAACCCGATTGCAATAATTCCCAATGATGGATGTGTATTCCAATGCTTTATTTTGTTACCAGATATGTTTCAGAAATCCGGATGAGGTATCTCGAACTGACAAAACCTTAGAAATTACGCTACGCTAGGAAATACGACCCCAGAAACATAAAAATCATCATCTTGCAGACCAGAAAGAAATTTCACGATAAAAATCACTAAAAATTACCAAATTACCAAAATATCCCTAACCTCAAAACAACCCTAGAGCCTACGTTACGCTTAGGAAAACTCTCTCGAATACATAAAATAACAAATCGGAACCAAATAAATCATTTCACCAATTTTAACAGAATTTGACAAAATTACAAAAATGCCCCTCGTAAAGTTCACAACCATTTCACACAAAGAAACTTCATAAATAACAAAAACTAATATTTCCATTGAATTCCTTACGAAAAATCGATTCTAAAACATCCTGGAACATTAAAAACCGACTTGAAACGTGAAAAGTCCTCTCCGGGGGCAAAACGGTAATTTCACAATTTTCATAATAAAATTTTCGAAATTAATAAATAAATATTAAATAATTAAAGTGAAACATTAATGAAATTAATTTAAAATTTTGAACCTAAAAAATCGATCAATCGGGTTCTCAGGCAAAATTGTTGAGGGTTCGTGAGATATTTCTTTAAGAACCCCTCAATTTGGGGGTCCAAAGAATTAAAGAAATAATGAAAGGGGCCTTCTCCAAAAATTAAAAGTAAATCAAGCAAGACTAAAGTCAAGGTATTAAAGTCAATCAAGTGAGACTGAAGTCAAAATTAAAGTCAATTAAGCAAGACTGAAGTCAAGTCAATCAATTAAGACTAAAGTCAAAACATTAAAAGTCAATCAAATAAGACCAAAAGTCATAATAGAATTCTAATTAAATAATAACTCTATCTAATAGAGTTCTAACTTAAAAACAATTCTACCTAAAACAATTTTAATTAAAACACAATTCTACCTAAAACAATTTTAATTAAAACACAATTCTACCTAAAATAAGTCTAACTAAAACACAACTCTAATTAAAAGATCTCTAATTAAGCACTAACTCTATCCAAATCACCCCTAAAAACATCTATAAATAGAGGTGCTCACACCCTATTTTCGTATAAAATCATAAACCCTAAGAGAAGTAGGTCTAGAAGCTCCCCTAGCCCCCCCATAAACCCTAGTTTTGGAGCCCCAACTCCTTACCTAACATCCCCCCTTCAATTTTAGTCTAGAAAACCCCTAAAATCCCTCCAAAAACACTCCTAAATCCGCAACAAACTTGAAGAGTTCAGATTCAGAAACTAAGAGATACCTTGATCTAGGAGATCCGAAGTCAAATCCGGAGACAGAACGAAGCAAGGGAATACAGTACAAGGAATGTTTTTTGTCAGATCTGAGGGAGCAAAATCCTTGCTATCGGAAAGGTATGTATTTTTTTTATATTTATTTTTATCTAGGTTTTAGCAATGTAATTTACTTGGGAAGTTAGTAGAGACCGCTTTGGCCGGGCGGGGTTGGTGCCTAACACCTTCCAACCCCGTAACTTGATCCCCGAATTCAGATTTTTTATGGTAGATTAGTTCTTTTTATCCATGTTAGAGTCAGTTTGGTTCCTAGACCACAATAACTAGGTGGCGACTCCGAAACCTCAAGGGTCAAAAGCGGATCCGCGCACCCCGCGGATCGAGGGCGCTTTCACCATGATCTTGATTGATACGTATATGGGAGTTGCTTATTTTGACCCTAATGTTGATGTGATTGGTTTGTGCATTATCTCTATAATATCAATGTTGTATGGTTTAATTGGACCCATGGACCCATGTGTTTGAAAAAGGCATCGGGCACACCCCATCCCGTTTTGCACACACCACTAGCACGTTTATATTATTACATTACACGTTGCATGTCCCTTATAGCTCATGTGACACTAGTGCATGGTCTGGTCTCCTCGGAGATGCGACGTCATTCATGAAAACCACAACTCCAGTCACGTACCTTAGGGTATATAAAACTAGGGCATCAGTACCGTCTGATCAGGTGACTTTGAAAGGTATATCGATGCACCTAGGCTGGAGCGACCTGAGCTTTTGACCTATTGTAAGCCGCACAGTCACATGTCCCATATGCCAATGTAGTACTAGTACGTGGTCGATCCCCTCGTGAGATGCCAAACCATTTATGAAAGCTACAATTCTTGACTCGTACCCATAGGTATATCAAAGATGATTTAAGTACATCAGTTGCACTTCTTGGTCAAAACCAGTGCCTAAGAGAGATCCTGCTCCGATGTACTACGGTACTAGGAGGATAGACTACGTCTATTCTAGAAAAGATATGATTTAAGAGTGTCTTTGCTCAAGCATTGTGTACCACCTCTGATCTGGGGATTAAACTAGCTGCTTTTGGCTTTAGAGAAGTGAGTTGAAGTTTTAAATTATCACATATACGGTATATCAAACCAAGTCGCCACGTACCGTTTGATTGAGTACGCTCAAGAGGTATATAGGTGTATTTGGGCAAGGGTGGCCAGATAAATTTCATTGCACGTAGTAAACCTAGAGTCTAGGAGCCTTCCTATAGGTCACGACCAGAACTGATTACGGGTGTTCCCAGATTGCTCTATTTAATCCAACCCAAAAGTACGTGGGTGGATCAGTCCACACCGCTCCAATCAAACCCGCAATATCGGTCCAACCCAACAGACTTAATTGATGAGACACACTGGTCAATATCAAGTTAAACCAATTAGCCCCATTGGTAAATGGATCTTATGGATCAACATATGAATCGGTTGAACTAATTGGCTTAAAAATATTGGATGAAGTGATGCAAGTGGAATATTCAGATCCATTGAGTCGAACCGGCCCAAACTCAAATGGGTACATGATCCCAATCACCTTGCATCGACCAGTTTAATTCAATGAACTGAATATTTCATACTTAACAAAATCAGTAAATCATATTCATGTAATATTTCTTGATCGAAATATTTCATTGGTTAGAGATTTTGAATCTAGGGGATAACTTAACCATGCTATCAAGAGAAACCTCTATTTATTAAAAGTCTACTCTAGGATCCGTAACTAGTAATCCACCTTTGATGGGGTTTTCAGGGTTATCATTGCACCCAAACTCAAGCGTCCACCTCCTAGTTGGAGTCGTAAGTTCAGTCGGTTAGAACGAACGTTGGTACCAAGTCAACAGGCAGAAATGGCTTCAGAATCTGAACTCATAGAGATCCGTAAGATTTTAGCAGTCTTTACCAATGATATCAATAATATAAAAGGCAAGGTGGAAACTCTAGAACAGACTTCAGAATCAATAGGTAATCCTCTTGATGACCCAAAAGGAAAAATGGTAGAAGAGAAACGCTTGCATGAAGTTTTTGAACTCGACGGAGATAAATAATATGTCGATAAAAACTCAGTGTTAGCCAATAGGATGTCTCAATTAGAGTCAGCTCTGAAGAGTATAAAGGGTATTGATGAGATTGCAACAGGCATTGAAGCTTTGAATTGTATACCTAAGATTCAATTGTTGGAGAAATTTGTGATGCCAGAAACGGATAAGTTCAATGGAGTGGGTTGTGCAAGAACCCATCTCAAAGTATATGTCACTAACATGCGCACTATGGGGCTTAGTGACGAACATATGACATTACTATTTTAGCGAACTCTGTCAGGATCAGCTCTACGATGGTTGATGTCTCAAGATCCAACTACAGTAGGTACATGAGAGAATATGTCAAAGGTTTTCTGGCATCAGTACGAATACAGTACCGAAATTGAAACTTCAAGAAGGGACTTGGAGTCAACCAAAAATGAAAAATGGGAAAACATTTACTGACTTCATCGGTCGTTGGAGGGCCAAGGCTGCACAAATATGGGATAGGCCTTCAGAGAAAAAACAAGTGGCTATTATCTTAAAAAATCTCTCGCAAGGGTATGCCCGACATCTAGTCTCCCAATACCTTTCTACATTTAAGTCTCTATTGCAAGCTGGTAGCCAATTGGAAGATACTTTCACTTCCGGAATCCTTTCCAATCCTTCTGACAACAAGTTCGAAAAGCCTTTCACCGATTCCAAGTCTAGCGCTGATCACGCCTATGTAGCCAATACATCTACTACACCCGTCTAATCTACTATCCTGCCTAGCAACCAAGTTAACCCTAGTCAACCTCGACCATGTAGGAAATTCACCAATCTTGGTATGCCTTTGAGCATTTTCTCTCAGAAATTATTAAGTAAAGGGCTCATTGCACCTCTCCTACCTCGACCTTTACTAAATCTACTCCCCACTTCTCACAATCCCAACTTATTTTGTGAGTTTCACCAAAATTCTGGTCATCTTACTGATCATTGCGTCGCTCTTCGTCATACAGTTCAAGACCTCATTGACGCCAAAAAAGTTACTATCCCTACCCCTGAGCAGCCAAATGTTACTACCAACCCTCTACCCACTTACCAACCTCCTCAAACTTTGAATATGGTATCCAATACTCAATTCTCGTTTGACCAAATCCTTCTCATCCGCTCAGTCAATTATAAACCTCTTAGCCCCCCTCTTACCAGAGTGACGGTCTTTAATGAGGTTTTCGCCATCAAATGCAGTCTTTGACAAAAGAGAAGAAGTAAGTCTGAAGAATGCAAAGAATTTGAAGAAGAAGACTCAGTCTAACCGCTTGGAAATAGTTTCTTGAGTTCCCAGTCTGTAATCAAGCCCATTGTGGGTAATTGTCTCTAGTTGTTTGAGTCTTGAGTCCAGTAATCAAGTCTGTCTTTTTATTTCTTATTTTGTTCTAGTCAAGTTAGTTTGTCGAGTTTGCAATGGTGTCAGTCGCCCCATCTGAATTTAATTGAATAAAGGAAATTTTTGAATACCTTGAATACATTAACGAATTAACTAATAATCTGATAGATTTCTTTCCTGAACAAGAAAGATAAAAGTCGGGCTCAACTTTTAATCAAGAAAGCAAATGTCATTGACCTCGGAACAGAAAATAATTCTTAAAGAGATTTAAATAGAAATCATCTTATCCCTAAAGGAACACAAGGGGATAATGAATTTACTCAGAAATTTCAAAAGATTTGTTCATGTGGTCTGATGAGGATATGTTAGGTGCAAGCTTGAGTGTTGTTTGACGCGGAATAGATACTGGCTTAAGAAAATGAGATCAAGGAAGATGTTACAAAATGTATCAGTGCTATACTTCTCAAAATGGTAGAGCTTCCAGAATAGATTACCATTCTCAGACTAATGAAACAGTTGAAACAGTATTGATCTTTGATAATAGGTCGTACATCAAAGCTTAGGTTGTTACTCTATGTTCAAAGTTCAGGATCCGGCATCATAAATCCTCACCCTACATTCTCAGACTAATGGAAAGGTTGAAACAACCAATAAAAAAATCTCAAAACAATCATCAAGACAATGTGTCAATCACACCAGGATTGGTCAGAAAAGCTACTATTTACACTATGGGGGTGTCGTACTTCAAATACAGTCTTCCATTGGAATTATTCCCTATTATTTAGTATATGATATGGAAGCAGTCTTGCCAGTTGAAATGGAAATCCTGTATCTCAAGGTCTTGATGGAAAGTCAATTGCTAAAAACAGACTAGGCTCATCATTGGGTGCGAAGAGCTAAACTTGATTGAAGAAAAACAACCTAGAAGTTTTGTACCACGTGCAAACTTATCAAAAAAGAATCGTTCGCACGTTTGACAAGAAGGTTAAAATTCATCACTTACAAGCCAAAGATTTAACCATCAGACTTAAGAGAAAATTAAACACTCCTCATTGATTATGAGAAGAAGTCTGAACCCAATTGGAGAGATTAATTCATTAAGGAAATACTGTTTGGAAAAATCGTCAGACTTCAAAATCATGATGGAATTGAACTACCAAAATCAACCAACCTTGACCAAATCAAGCGGTACTGCATTTAAGGAGGCCATCTTTGATCGAATCAATTCTCTTATTACCCAGTTCAATATATTTTTTCTCAAGCCCTTTGCAACATTTTAAAAAAATACATTTTTCTTTCTCAGCCCGATCACCTAACCTAGGGGAGGGAAAAATTCGAACTACGTTTTGGTCTGATCCCAAAATTCTGGGGTACGTAGGCAACCTGAGAAGTTACTTCAGGCCCAACCACATCAAAATAAAAAAATAGATTCCCCGACAAAGAAAAAATCTAAAAAGAAAAAATTCAAAAGAAAAATAAATATCAGCTAAAATGGGGAAGAAAATTTAAGGAAAAAGAAAATCATTTAAAAGGAAATGCCACACAAGGGGTATTTGGGTTTTGAGCCTCAAAATTCCTTTCTTCTTATGTCCAGTCCTAAGCTAACCCATGAAAGTCCTCCTAAGTACCGTTCGAAAGAAGGTAATAAAGCATGATTAGATAGTAACTCCAGAAATTCAGAATGGAAGAAAAAGAAAAGAAAAATAAAGTCTGCTAGGTTGAAAACCCAAAATGGCAACTTAGGCAAAAATTAAGGCAAGCTCGTAAGGTTGAAAATCTGAAAGGACGACCTTGACAACAATCAGAGCAAAGAAAAGAGAAAAAATTGTAAGCTCGTTAGATCAAAAACCTAAAAAGACGATCTAGGCAAAAGCTAGAGTATACTCACTAGATTGAAAACCTAAAAAGACAATCTAGGCAAAACTTAGAGGAACCAAAAAATAAAAGAAAATCTCCGTTGAGTTGAGAAGCTAAAAAGGTGGTCTGAGCCGAAACATCAGAAGTCCGAATGATCAAGTTTCAATATCCAGTTTGAACCAAATATAGACTCAGTGGATACAAGTATCTCGTCTATGATTGATCTGAAGAGTTTCATGTTCCTAAGCGAACCGACGGGGAGAAAGAACAAATTCTATGATGAATTTCAGAAAAAAATATTTTATTCAAATTTCTTTGAGCCTGACTCAAAATCTTCAATATAAAAAAGTCAAAATTAAAAGTTAAATCTTTATTGCGCTTGCGGTAATCAAGGATTTCAAACTTTCATAATAAGGGTACTTCCTTTTTCTAAAGAGTACAGTTTTCCCCCTTACACTAGGGGCATTCGTTTTCAAATTATATTCAAATATCTCTAGTGGAATGTTTCCTGTCAAACTAGGGGCATTTTGGTTGTGAAGCCTGGTCAATTTCAACCCCAAAGGATAAGGTTAACTTTGAATTAAAGGTTACCCTCTTGATAGCAATTTTGAAAACTCCTCAGATTCAAAGAGAGTTAAAATGTTTACCGGACCTTCATAAAATCCAATTTTTTATTTAAAAAAATAAATCAAATACGAGGTTAATCCCCTGTTTGTTCCCCAAAAGCTTAGTTCATTACTCTTTCACTCCGAGTAGGTAGAGTAGAACTTCCCAAAAAATTAGTTTATTACTCTTTCCCTCCGCGTAGGTAGAGTAGGACTCCCAAAAAATTAGTTCATTACTCTTTCACTCCGAGTAGGTAGAGTAGGACTCCTAAAAAAATTAGTTCATTACTCTTTCACCCTAAGCAGGTAGAATAGAACTTCCCAAAAAAATTAGTTCATTACTCTTTCACCCTGAGCAGGTAGAGTAGAACTTCCCAAAAAAATTAGTTCATTACTCTCTCACTCTGAATAAGTAGAGTAGAACTTCTCAAAAAATTAGTTCATTACTCTTTCACTCCGAATAGGTAGAGTAGAACTCCCAAAAAATTAGTTCATTACTAGTTCATTACTCTTTTACTCCGAGTAGGTAGAGTAGGACTCCCAAAAAAATTTGTTCATTACTCTTTCACTCCGAGTAGGTAGAGTAGAACTTCCTAAAAAAATTAGTTCATTACTCTTTCACCCTGAGCAAGTAGAGTAGAACTTCCCAAAAAAATTAGTTAATTACTCTTTCACCCTGAGCAGATAGAGTAGAACTTCCCAAAAAAATTAGTTCATTACTCTTTTACTCCGAGTAGGTAGAGTAGAACTCCCCAAAAAAATTAGTTCATTACTCTTTCACTCCTAGTAGGTAGAGTAGAACTTCCCAAAAAAATTAGTTCATTACTCTTTCACCCTGGGCAGGTAGAGTAGGACTCCCAAAAAATTAGTTCATTATTCTTTCACTCTGAGTAGGTAGAGTAGAACCTCCCAAAAAAAAAATTAGTTCATTACTCTTTCACCCCGAGCAGGTAGAGTAGAACCTCCAAAAAAAATTAGTTCATTACTCTTTCACCCCGAGCAGGTAGAGTAGAACTTCCAAAAAAAAAAATTGTTCATTACTCTTTCACCCCAAGTATGTAGAGTAGAACTCCTAGAAAATTAGTCTATTACTCTATCACCTCGAGTAGGTAGAGTAGGATTTTTTTTAATTTTTAAAATTGATTCATTACTCTTTCACCCCGAATAGGTAGAGTAGGACTCCAAATTTTTTTTTATTACTCTTTCACCTAGGGTAGGTAGAGTAAGACATTCAAATTATGTTCAGTTTATGTTCAAATTTTACTCATATTATGCTTAGTTTATGTTCAGTTTTTTCACAATTTTTACTCAGTTTCACATAGTACACACGCTCACACTTGTACTTTTTAGTCAGGGAGAATTCTTTAAAATTTAAAGATCTGACACTGTCAGTGAGAGTTTGCGCTTAAGGACCTGACATTTTTTAGTTCAGGGAGAGTTTTACCCTCATGGATCCGAACACCCCGACGAATTGCTAAATCAGGCTGTAAAATGAACTATCACTAGCTTTGGCATTCGGATATCGCACTATCTACAAAAATAGATTAGCTATCTAGTTTGCTTCAATCCTCTACCAAAAAGGAGCATCTGTAGAC
Organism: Akebia trifoliata; assembly: GCF_017979445.1. Taxonomy (NCBI): domain Eukaryota; kingdom Viridiplantae; phylum Streptophyta; class Magnoliopsida; order Ranunculales; family Lardizabalaceae; genus Akebia; species Akebia trifoliata. The sequence goes on from NC_141390.1 coordinate 19,150,895, forward strand.
ACCCCATTTTTGCACTCACCTGATTAATCAACTCGTCAATCTGATCGCAATGGTTCCCAATGATGGATGATCATTCCAATACTTTATTTTGTTACCAGATATGTTTCAGAAATCCGGATAAGGTATCTCGAACTAACAAAACTATATAAACCACGCTACGGTAGGAAAATATAACCCCAAAAGCTTAGAAATCATCATTTTTCAGATAAAAAGAAGCTTCACGATAAAAATCACTAAAAAATGATAAAATTACCAAAATACCCCTACCCTTAAAACATCCCTAGAGCCTACGTTACGCTTAGAAAATTCCATTCAAACACATAAAACAACAAATCAAAACAACTAAATTATTTCACCAATTTTCACAGAATTCGACAAAATTATGAAAATGCCCTTCATAAAGTTCACGACCATTTCGCACAAAAAAACTTCATAAATGATAAAAATCAACATTCTCATTTAATTTCTTACAAAAAACCAATTCCAAAACATCCTGGAACATCAAAAACCGAGTTGAAATGCAAAAGTTCTCTTCAAGGGACAAAACGATAATTTTACAATTTTAATAATTAAAAATTCTGAAATTAATAAATAAAATATTAAATAATGTAAAGTGAAATATTAATAAAATTAATTTAAAATTTTGAACTAAAAAAATCGATCAATCAAGCTCTCAGGCAAAATTGTTGATGGTTGCCCAGATATTTATTAAAGGACTCCTCCATTTAGGGACCCAAAGAATTAAAGATATAATATAGGGGGGTTCTCAAAAAAATTAAAGTCAATCAAGTAAGACTAAAGTCAAAATCTTAAAGTCAATCAAATGAGACTAAAGTCAAAATCCTAATAGAGTTTAATTAAATAATAATTCTATTTAATAGAATTCTAACTAAATAATAGCTCTATTTAATAGAATTCTAATTAAATAATAACTCTCTCTAAAAGAATTATAATTAAACATTAACTTTATCTAAAAGGCACTTTAAAAAAAATCTATAAATAGGGGTCCCTACACCCTATTTTCGTATCAAAAAATAAATCCTAAGAAAAGTAGGTCAAAAAGCTTCCCTAGCCTCCCACAAACCCTAATTTTGAAGCTCTAACTCCTTACCTAACACCCATACTTCAACTTTAGCTCGAAAAACACCTAGAAGTCCTTCAAAAACACCCATAAATCCATAAATAAATCCAAAGAATCCAAATCTAAGAAAGAGATACCTTGCCTTGGAGATCTGTAGCGAATCCGTCGACAGAACGAAGCGAGAAATGCTGTACAAAGAACTGTTCTACCAGATTTGAGGGAACAAGACCGTTGTCTTCGGAAAGGTATACCTATTTCTTATTTTTTTTATTACCTAGGTCTTTTAGCAATGTAATTTATTTGGAAATTACTAGAGACCAGCGTTTGCCAAGCGGGGTTGGTGCCTAACACTTTCTAACCCCGTAATGTGATCCTTGGACTCAGTATTTTCTATAGTAGATTAGTTGATTTATCCGTTTAGAGTCCAAGTTCGGTTCCTAGACCGTAATAACTAGGTGGCGACTTCCAAACCTCAACGGTCAAAAGCGGATCCGCGTACCCCGCTGATCGAGGGCGCTTTCAGTAAGACGCTAGGAGGAGACATAAATCATACTTTCAAAACATAAATAAACAAGTCCAATGACCAACCTTATTCTAAATAAATCTAGATTTGGGTTTTTCAATATGCTTCCATAACCCCTAGCCTAAGCCTGTTCATCATCCCACTTAAAGTCTTCTCAAATTTGAGAGTGACTTAAGGAAACATAATGATAGTGGTAGCACAAAATTGAGAATATTTTAAGACATTTTTTATTTTATGGCTTAGTTGGATCTCAACCTTAAAAAATTGTTAAAAGATTTGAGAGGGGAATCCAAATTGGATATAAAAAAATGACTTAAAGTATAGAGTCATCGATCTCGTAGCTCAACTTGAGTTATCGAACCACAAGAGTCATCGAAAAACTCAAGAGGGGAGTCCATATTGGTTATTTGAGAAATAGCATCACTAGAAAATTAGAGTAGTCGATATCACAGAGTTACCAAATCACAAAGGGCACAAAAACTATGAAAAAAGAACTTAAAACAAAAAATCCAAAATGAAAATAAAAAATGAGTATAATCTAAAGGGTATAGTGAAAACCTGAAAAGGATGTTATGAGTAAAAGAATCAAACTATGACAAGATCAAATCCACTGACACGATGAAAACCCAAAAGGGCATCGATGAGCAAAAAATGAAAATTAGGTCTGACGAAAATTATAATTGATGGTAAGGGCAATAATGATAAAAAACTCTTGGTCCGCAAAAGTATAAACTGTGAACGACGAAATTTTTTTAAGCTCTCAAGTTCCCAAACAATAATACAAAGACAACTCAATCAAAATTATTACAAGGTTTGCCAGTACTGGAGCATCGAGAATGACTCTAGACGTGCTATGGATTAATTAACCCACGAATCCGTGGTATTTTGCAAAAGCACCGCAATCCTCACAATTCAAAATAATCAAACATTGGTATGTCTTATTTTATTTAAAAAATGACCATCTGAAAATTTGAAAAAATGCATCATTTGAAATGACTATTTTTAGCTTATGAAGAAAAATCTAGGATTTTTTCAAAATTATAAATTTTCATAAGCAGTAGATACATCCAAGGCCATTATGTAAAACTACACTTTCATTCTAGTCATTGTCATACAAAATTCTTCTCATAACATTTTTGGACGGAAAACACATTTGAAATAATAATAGAAGTTCAACGTAATCTCTAGTCGCTATCTCGACATTAGAAGTATAATGGCTCACCAAATACTTCCAAGTGAGACACTCCTTGAATTTTCAACTTCAAACATCATGTGGTACCTTTAAAAGTCGAAAAAATGAGACACTTGACTCTATGCCTGTTAGAAATACTCCATCTATTTAGTATATCTAGCATTTTCTATCATGAGCATAGACTACGTGTTAGAGTTGTAATTGTCATTCTCAGTGCATAACTTAAGACCTTGGTAAAACACAACTAAATGTATCACTCCTCGACCAGTCTTTCGATTTCAAAAGGAGGTATGTGCCATGAAATCAAAGACTTCAAAAGGCTAAACCATATAAGACCCTATGCTTGAGTAGCTACCTTATACAAAATCCACTAACCTGTTCAATGTTGCCAATCGTGTTTTGACAGGTTCTTTCAAACTTGCACAATTTATTCTTTGTAGTTCATTGCAAGCACCTCTTAGAAAGATGGGTAGTTGTATACACCTCAATTTGCACGAACCCACTGAGAAAAGGTGTTAATTCCATATTTTGTCAATCCTAAACATATGTTGAGGGTTGGATCGATTTACCATTGAAGACTGATGAAGACTTTGATAAAGTTTGTCAATCGCATGGCCTCGACAAAAATCTCCAATGTGTGTACATGAAGCCCAAAAGATAATGAGACCACCTAAGACCATTTCCCAACACTTATATGATTAATAAATTGACCCATAGTGATTAGGAAAACTATTTCCTCGATTTGTTCTCTCATCCAACTTTTCAAAAATCGAAAATGGTCAAAGAGGGGCATTGGAGATTTGATCACCCTAAAATCATTTTCTATCCTTAGCGTTCTTTTGGTGGCATTATATAGGTAATATCTAATACACCTTCGAACTGTTTTGCCACCGACCTTCCCAAAAGCTAGATTTGATCTAAAAAGAAAAAAGGGTATTTTGATTATTTCACCCATTTATTACATGATCCATCCCTTGGTGGAAGTTTAAGAATGTTCTACGTAGTAAGATCCATCAGATTCCCAAACGACATGTGAAACAGAGTTACTATTTGAAAGTTATAGCCAAAATACCCCCCAATGGCATTTCTATAATTTACCCGATGACATTGTTCACTAAAACCGCTGGCACCGGCAACAACAGCCAAATAGAATTGGTAGGAAGGTTTTAAAAATTGATTCCACAGGTATAGCCGTTGGGAGCTCGAAAATGACTTTAAAATGAGTTCTTTTGCTCATTTTTCACTTGGAATTAATCCTTAGAGAACTTATGCTCTCCTCTCTCCCATCTAGAGAGCATTCTTTGCATATTGGAAGGTCCAAACCTTAGTTGAAACTCCTTTCAACCTATGCCCTTCCTTTGGATCAAATCCTTAGAGAGCCTTCTCTACTCTCATGAGAGTTTAACTTAGGTGTACCCCTTCAATCTTCCTAGACCTTTCATTCGGTTCCATTCCAACCATCAAACCTCACCTTGCACACATCTTAGTACATTAATGGAGTAAGAAGCAAAATGAAAAGATGAAAGGAGTAAGCATAATGAGTCAACAAACTCGAAAACTTGATTCGAAAATCCAACCATCAAGACGTACTTGTGAGCTTAAGGACTCGAAGAACTCAAAACTGTCATTGGCAAACCTTAAAGAGTTGAGTGAGTTTTTGATTTTATTTTTATATTTTCAAAACTATGTAAGTGGTTACTTGGTTCATCCTACAAAAATTAAGTTCTTGTTAGAATCGAGGATTCTTGACAAGAGTAGAGGTTTGTGAGTTTCTGAGGAACAAAACTTACAATTTCGGGAGGATGCCTTCTTTCGATTTTAAGATTTTACAATTTAGCCTAGGTATAAAAATACTCAGTAAAAGGTTCGAGGTAAACCATAAACCTCTTTTAGAGTGAATACCAAGTTCCTAGGTAGGAAACTTATTTGTTTAGATGCAAAATCATGTTTGTTACACATTGATGAAATTAGTAAATAGTTCTTTTCACCCTTACAATCATATTATACATTGTTTACATGTTTCAAGTGCCTATTTCTTATAAAATTAAAATACAATTCATTTTTAAATAATAAGTAATACTCAAAATTTTAATTTATAAATAATAATATTTATTTTTAAAAGCCCACAAATTTCAAATTAAAGACAGTAATGTCATATAAGTCACCAAAATTTGAAATCAACATTGAAAGAACTTAATTTGGGATGAATAATTTTTTATGGAAATGAAGGATGTGTAATTATAAAAGCACCCCACAAATTAATAAGGGCAACCTACACCATAGCCAATTTTTTGTCTTATATGGGTTAAAGTTTTGGAATGAACCAATTTTTGGTGAGGATGATCTATGTATGATCTAGATATCATACTCACCAAAAATCAGCCCATTCCAAAACTTCTAATCACGTCAAAACTAGTTTTAAAAAAAATGGACGATTTACGGTTCGTGAACTTGTTTTGATGGGGTTAAAGTTTCAGGATGGGCTAATTTTTGGTGAGGATGATCTCATTGTAGAGATTATACTCACCAAAAATCAATTTTAACCCATATAAGACAAAACAATTTGGCCATACTGTGGGTTTATTAATTTGTGAGGTGCTTATATACTTATCCATGGGATATAAGAGGTAATATCATTTTAAATATAAGGGCATACTTGTCCATGCTCAAAAAACGAAGGGTATACTTGTTCGTGCAAAAAAAAATGAAGTGCTTACCATTTCAACATTTTTTTTCAGCATCAAAATAGTACTGAATTTTTTTCACTTATTTTCAACAATAAGCACTGAAAATATGGAGTAAACAAATGCGTTATTTTGAAAAAAAAGTGTTGAATTTTTTTTTCCAGCAATAAGCACTAAAAAATAGCACAAATAAACACCACCTTAGATGAATGCATGCTATGAATGAATATTAAGCTATGTATGACTTTTCATAAATATTTAGATTCTACGTGAACAACTATTGCATTGCAAACTAGAGACTTACCATGGGAATGGATGTAGGTACATTGCTGAACCATTATAAGACTTATGTCTCATGCATGTTTTATGATTCCGCAACTTACACTTGAATGATTTTAATGTCATAACATGCCATAAATGCCGAATAGGTAAATCGTATATGAATGTGCCATTGAATGACATGGTTAAATGAATGTTTAAATTCTAAGTGTTTTTGTATTAAATGCAGTTTAAAGACATAAGTACAAAATCGAGGTTAGGTGAATGACTTCGAACACATGGTCAAATTATCAATCTAAGTTAAAATTAGATAAATCGAAAAAAAATTTAATTATGCTATTCACTCCCCTCTAGGACTAGACGCGGTACAAAGCCCCGGAATTTTCAAAGGGTATCTAAAAACTCGAAAAATCTAAATTCAAAGTCTTAATTGTTGTTCAAAATAAAAGTCCAAATGCTACTAATTTATTCCTAGGTTCCTAATAATCGTTATTTGACAATCTCTCACCATCCATGCATTTTCTCGCCATCCATATTTGCTCTCATCTAACCACTCATTATCCAAACCTAGTCCTAAGACCAATTATTAACCTAAATCCATTCAATCCCAACTTTAAGCTATCTACCATTCCTAACCAAAAGCAACTCTAAGCCCACTACTTTCTACTCAAACCAAAACCCATTCTCATTCTTAATATTCCTAAATCCATATCTATTCTTAACCCAAAATCATTATTATTTGCCTATTTCAATTCCATTCTAAGACTATTTCCATCCACATTCCTAATCATGTCCAGTACCTAGTCCAAACCCAAACCCCGAACATAAGTTTATGTTCCAAGCCCATAACCTAAGTCCATTTTAAATCAATTACTCAAATCGAAGTCCTAGAAGCCCATGGTCTCACACCTTTACTATAAAAAAAAAACTATATGTATCACACTCTAGGATAATCAATTTCAAATTTATCTCTTTACCCTTACTTTTGAAGCTATTTACATGAGGACCAAGGTCTAATTTATACATGTCACCCTCCTATTTATACTCCCAAATACATTTTTCACCTCTTTCCATTTATACTTGTTTTATGAGTTATTTACAAAAAAATTAAAGTTTACTTTTTACCTATCACTTCACCTTTACACATGTCACTTTCATATTCATCATTCCAAAAATTCCTTTTGTCTCTCATCTTTCTACTTTTACTTTTGATAATATTTAACTAAAAATCAAAGATTAAATGTATCTTCAGGATTTTATTTAAAAAATTTCACCTTTACCTTCATAAAAATGAAAAATCCCAAAAAAAGAAGTAAAACCCATTTTTTTATTTTTATTTTTAGGGTTAGACCACTTTATCCCCAAAAGTTCTCTAAACTTTTTATGAGAAATCCTATGCTCTCAAAACTCCCTTACCTCAACCCTAAACTCTACCTAATTTTCTATTAAACCTCTTTTAAACTTAAACCTTCTCAAAAATCCTTACACTACTCTCTAACTTTCCATATTTTAAGAACTTTTCAGCCATTCTCATCTTTTAAGAACTTTCATTGAAGAATTTGAAAGAAAGAGAATACAACCACAAATACACGATGTGGGTTAGGCTAAATTTACTTTAAGTTTATTGCATTTTCCTCTCATTTTTCTACTTACCTCTTTTGTTTCTTTTTAGAATGCCATAAGATGTTATGAAACACCCACCTCTATTCCTAGTGAGTTAGACTTCAACATTGTGCATGGATATCATGCCTTTGATTTAAGATCTAGATTTTTTCAAATCTCGATGGTGGAGAGAAAAGTCAAAAATTCAAATCTTATAAAAAAAATTGGACATAATGAAAATTTTCACCCTGTATAGAAGTACATGTATAATCAAAATTCATATATTCATTACATTCTAACAAATATTCAAATTATCATATCATATCGAATATGTATATCATTTCTAATAAAAAAATAATTATAAAAGTAACATTATATATCATAGAAAATATATAAAGGGATATATTCTACAATTTCATGCATAAATTTTGAATTTAAATCATAATAAGTCTTGAAATTAATTGTCAAAATTATAAATAAAATATATTTAATTGAAAACTATCTTATGAATTTGAAATTTCGAGTTTCTTACCTTTGTAGTTAGGTTTTACGTGTTTCTATGAGATTATAATAATTTTTTTAAAAGTAATTTCTTCAACGATTCAACAAAATATTCCTGATGATTGTCTAGATCTCAATGTCATGAATATTTTATTCTTTATTGTCAGATTATAATTCATGTCTAAAATATGTTTAAATTGAAGTCCAAGACTATGTATACATACCCATTCGCATTTAAACCCAAAACTGAGTAGTCTCTATTTTTTATTCTCGCACAAATGATGTCAACACATTAATTTACATACCTCATATAATCTATAAAATATATAAAGGGTTACATCTGGGTTGCTATTTCCTAACACAGATGCATTTATAATATAATAATATAATAATATAAATATAAATATAACTATTAATTATACGTCACCCTTTTCATATTTCGTTAATTTCAAAACAACCCCTCTTTTATACATAATTATACTTGAACCAAATTTTATAAAATTAATTATTTATTTTAATATTTTAATAATTAAAAAATAATTAGATAATATATTTCATGTATTTTTATTTTTTTCGTTATGTCTATTGCATTCGACCATTTCTAATAGTATATCTCGGATTTTCAAAATTCCTCATCAATATTTTTATATTGACCAAAATACCCTTAAATCGTAAGTTCTCTTGATAAAATTAATATTTTTCTAACTTATCTTACTAAATTTAGATTTAAACATGCTTACAGTTTAAATTATATATATATATATATTTTGAATTCAATGGTAACGTTCATTTGACTAATAAAACTTTTTATAAAATTTTGAGTTTTATTTACTTTAACTAAATTATTTAATTTTCTGATCATAATCATGGTAAGGTTCCTCAAATTGTATATTTCATTTATCAAATTCTCCTTCTAGCAAATCTTTATTTTGGATCGACAATATTATAATTTATTTTTAATAATTTTTTTGAACTTAATAGAAAATCATGTCAACATAACTGATTTAATTCATCAATATACACAACAACTTCTTAATGGCATTACATGGAATGTGCAAGGCGATTTGACAACTCACACACCCACACATGCATGGCAATGATGAAGACACAGTCCCCATATCTTTGTTTTGAAACACAAAGTTTCGAGCCATAGCATGCATGCATTTAAGACTACAAAATGATGGGAGTTCTAGTCATGGGACATTCCGAAACACTTAAGCCAATAGTCCAACTTACCATGTGTTTGAGGTGAAGACTTGAATAAGGGCGTCATTCTTCATAGGACAACCTTTTATGTCTCATACCAACATTAAATCCATCTCCAAGAGAGATACATTTTCACTTATTGCACACACCAACCTTCTTAGGCATTATTATTCTAAAAGTAACCACCCTAAGGTGTAGGTAATGAAGTGTCAACATCTTTTCGATTCTCTAACTGAACCCCAGTACCAAGATCTAAGTAGATCATACCTTATTTCTATAAACAAGAGTCTCTACAAATTCTATGTAAAATTGATTTTTAAAGAAGCCATCTCCAGTGCCATTCACACCCATTTCAAAAAATGAATGGTGACAGTTCTAAACTAAGGGTGCAACTTGGTTTGGTTGAGGTCAAATTGGAACTGAACTGACATAAGTCAGTTCCACTAAATAAGAACCAAAACTGAACCAAATTCCATTGAAACCAAAGCAACCCAAACCAAATTAAAGTCGGTTTGGTTCGGTTCGGTTCGGTTTTATGGGTTACCAATATTCTGTAAATTGTAAGTAACATGTTTTAATAGAAAATAAATATGTAATAAACATAAATTTTCATACAATAAATCACTAATCTATCTATAAATAGTCATTAGTTTTATCCATATAGAAGATTGTTAATTTATGTCCTAATTCCTAAAATAGTTCATAATTTTTTATATATATAGGGTCCGTTCGGCGCCCTACTATATAACAAATGGTTTGACAAACAAACCTTGGTCATTGGATATAAAGCAGACGGGCAAACGAGATTAAAAATAACAGCGTCTGTGATTAAGTTATGAATTATGCATTTATTTACAACACCATCCCTAAAATGTTTATTAATTAGTGCCATCTCCCTGGGGCAATTAAAACCAAAGAACAGAGTTCTCTATCGATAGAACTGAAACTCTCTTTCTCTCACTCTCATTCTCCCTATTGCTGCAACGACATCTAAGGTAACCCTTGGTCAGTCTCCCGAAAGGCCGGTGATTACCTATTCACTAACCAACACGCCGCACTATCCAACGCTAGGATGATGTGCGCGATCTTCAAGGACACCTGCCTCCCCAAGGACACAAAGCTGGCGACCTAGAACTTTTTGGAGAACTCCGCATGGTTCTTCAATGACATTTCCGAGCTATGACCCTGGTGCTTACCCCTCGAGCTTTTTGTTTCAAGCTTTATTGATTCGTATGCCTCGACCAATCAACAACTGGGCAATGTCGACATTTTTGGGCCTTGTATACTTCTATTTTTCCTAAAGCTGGTTCAATTATTGCTTCTCCGAAACTCGATTGTAATCTTATACTAAAATCTCATCCAAAACTCATAGTCATCCGAGTCGAAAGCTGGGACAACCAATCCAATCCAATAATTTCTACCAAATTGTGATAACTTTTGATGTAAAATAATTGATTTTGTATTGATTGAAATATTATCCATATGAACATAAGATTTTGTGACTGAGCATCTAATAATTGACTTTGTAACAAGGAAAATTGTAAATTTAAATATAGATTATATGGAAAAATAATTTTTAACCACTTGACTCATCCGAGATGGGATGACTACTTGGTATCAGTAGCCAGGCGAGACAAGATGCATTGTTCTAAAATCAAGAATAAAGTAGGATGACAAAACAAAGTGATATTAACATTCCGACATCCTATATTAAGAAAGCTAGATGTTGAATCTAAGAGAAGTTGAGGCCTTCGAGCATGATGAGACCATAGGGCTGCAACTTGGGCCTGCAAAACCCGACCATGGATCAGATCTTGGGCACAGTTAGTGCGGTCCAGGCAAAAAGATTTAACCGAATCAAATCGGGTTGGATTCAGGCATAGGTATTGGGTTGCCTGATTTCCCTGAATTTAATATAATTATAATTAAAAAAAGAAAAATTAAAATCTCATTGTTTCTTTCTCATTCACAATTCACATTTCAAACTTCAGTTAATCATCATCATCTTCTTTACTAACTGCAAATTTAGGACAACTAATTGCAAATTTTATTTTTGTACCACTTATCTTCATATAAGCTTATATCATCACTAACTAATCTAGTATTAATGATGAATAAACCAACCCAACTTGGGTTGGGCTTGGGTTGAACATTTCATGGCTGAGGTTGGGTGGGCGCAGGCACAAGTTGGTGTTTGTTATAACTGTGGGTTGGGCGCAGGTTGATCCCAACCAGCCCAACCTACACTAGTTTAAACCCTATAAGACTTTCAACAAGATCCTCCTCGAGGATGGGCAATGAAAGTTGAATATAAGACTCTAGCTTGCTTCTCTGGTTGGGGTCTGCCTCAACACTATAAGTGAGTCTGGGGGCGGGGACTGGATAAGCCCTGAGGATTAATTGGTAGGTCTAAGAGGCCCAGATACCTCAGTTCCAAAAAGACAAAAAAATCTTACTAAAGATTGAGATGATCACAATTGAGGGTAAATCAAGGACACTAGTCATACATAAAGTAGGAGCTCAAAAGGTGTTTTGTATACAGGGAAATAGGCATACATTTAAATGGGAATTTTTAGCAAATCAATGTGCATGGTAACACCTGAATAGGCCTCAAAGTGAAGTGAATCGACAGAGGCAATAGGCCAATTGATTCGCCATCTGAGATAATCAAAATTACTGTATACTAAGAGATGGGAGCCACACCTCTACTGATTGGTAAGTTGTGTCCTTCAACGGCCGTACTAACATTTTCTGCTTCACTTTCCATACCTGTATTGCTTGTACCACAAGCGTTCAAGGGGATATTGATGCCAGCAAAACCAAACATAACCATTGCGGCTCCAAGGTAATCCATCTGAGATAATCAAAATTACTGTATACTAAGAGATGGGAGCCACACCTCTACTGATTGGTACGTTGTGACCTTCAACGGCTGTACTAGCATTTTCTGCTTCACTTTCCATACATGTATTGCTTGTACCACAACAAGCGTTCAAGGGGATATTGATGCCAGCAAAACCAAACATAACCATTGTGGCTCCAAGGTAATCCATGAGATTAGGGGAATTGCCTGTTAGCAAATCCACCACAGCTGCCATGGGGACCTGAATTGTAAGACCAGTTGTCGCCACAGTAGTTGTTGTTAGAAGAACAGCCGTTGCCCATAAGTAGTCACTGAGCACATCATCAAGAAGACCTGAGCACAATGATTCATTTATATATATATTAAAGGATTTAGAGGTCTCTAACGATAGAAAATCTTCCCAATGAAAGGAAACTCAAATTCCCTTATAGAAAATATTTTAAGGAAAACAAGAGGGCTGTTATTCAAAAAATATTGAAGGGGCAAGCCAAAGTTTGAAAACACAATGGCTATCTCAAATATTCACCAAAAATTGAGAGGGATCTAAATCACCCAAAACATTGTTGGAGCACCAAGTCAGGGGGCACCTAATTAGTTTGAAAACACAGGGGTACATCAAATATTCACCAAAACTGAACATTAGGGGTAGTGGGTTACCTCCTACATCAATGCTTATGCAAGAAAATTATAATATATTTAGGAATAATTTGTAAGGAGATTAATATGTTTGATTTGATAATTGCAAGACTTAACCTGTTCCATTATGGTGAACTGAATAGTTTATGCATGCACCCAAGGTACTTCTCATGGATGTTGTCCATCAGACTCCTATACATCTCATTGTCCTCCAACTATGCAACATTATTCAAATAGGCAATTTAGGTTCAGTTTAGGTGTCAGTTTGGATGTATTAAGGTTATGATTGTGGTGTTCAACTAAATAGTGAATTTGATGGTCCGAAATATTTTCAGTTGTAATCTGTTGTAGAAAATTCTCATCATCTTCTACTTCAAAAATCCTACCCTGTTTTTTCAGGTTTGAAGGTTAAAATAAATTAATCTTAGGGTTGAAGAGTCAGGTTTGAGAAGAGAAATCAAAGGGTCATTGGTTTCAAGTTGAAGGTGAGGTTATTGATGTCGTTTTGCATTAGTCTATTAGAAAAGACCGAGGTCAATGGGGGCATGTTGAGGCTTTGGTGAATATTTGGGATACCCCTATGTTTTTAAACTGATGCCTTTGCCCCTTGACTATGGTCTTCTCTCATAGACTAATGAGAAATGACCTAAATTCCCTTTTCTTCAACCTCTAACAAAAAGAAACTTGAATTTTCTCCCCAAAATCAGTTTATCTTCAAGCTCTTTAACCTTACTTGTTAACCATGGTTCCAACCCCCACTCGGTGCCCTATACAGAAATAAAATATTGGCTCCACCACTGCCCACTACCAAAGGATGTAGGCATAAATAGAAAGAAGAATTTAAGAAAAATGTGAAACTTGATCCAATAACAGTAAATTCTTTTACTTATATAGGAAAAGAGCCACATAACAATAATTATTTGCTAAAGAAATTATGATCTAGAATTAGAACAAACTTACAAAAAGAGAAGTTTATTCTAGAAATAAACCATCCTTGGAAATTTAACTTAGGAAGATTTTAAGCAATTTCTAGACACCTAGTAGATAAACTAAAAGAAAAGAAATTAATCTATATCTATAAGACTTAAAATTGGTTTCTACTTTCTAGCATGCATTAGATAGAAAAATGTGATAAGACCATATAATAGCATTTAATACGAACCTTTACCCACGATTAGACTGAGCTGCTTCCAGCTAAGTACATGAAAAGGCTCCAACTTCGTAAAATTCAGTACAAGGGCAACAGGTAGAAAAATCAAGAGATTGAACAGCCCTAGAAATCCAAGGAATTGAGCCATACTAACACGACCACATTTATCATCGTCATTTGGAAGATTTTTGCGAATAAGGGTAATATACACAGCATACAAGCCTGCCGAAACAAGAGCTAGAATATCTCCAAGAAGCGGCTTTGTAGCAACCGCACTTAACCCCGATCCTGAATCACCCAAACTAACTACTATTGTTCCTCCCATGCAAAGAAGAACACCAATTAGCTTAACCCATGTGAACCTCTCCCCCAAGAAAACTAGAGATACCAAAAAGGTGAAAAGGCTAGATGCACTGCTTATGATGGTATTCGACTGCACGAAAGGATGAAAACTCATTAGTCATTAGTATGGTACACCAAATGATAAAAGAGGGATAAGATGCCAAGACACTTACCGTCACACTAGTATACTTCAGAGAGAGATTGAAAGTGAGTTGCGCAAAAAACCAGAAAGGGCTTATCAATAGGCTAACCTTTGCCGTTCTGATTCGTGTCCAACGCCCTTTTTCATCCACTTGTACATTTGCATCCTCAGAAACCTTAGCTATATCTGTTAATGTCGGCCTACTAGATTCACCGGGCAATGTTGCTTCGGACCCGAAAATTTCAAACTCCGATTTCTGACTTATTTCTCCCCGTTCAACAGACCCAGATGGAACCCAATCATCCTCTCTTGTACTTAAATTACTATCCCCAAGAAGAAACACTTCTTCTGAATCTCCAAATTCTTGCAAATGGGTATTGTTCTTATTGCGCCAAAACTGGAAATTCCCAACCGAGTCCTCCAAATAGCGTGCGATTTCAACCATAGGAATGTAAACCACAAACAAAGAACTGCAAATGTAGGTGATTAGAAAAGGAGAAATACCTGAATCTTCGACAGACTGAATGACGAAACTGGCTGCGATCCAGATTAGTGTAACAGCAAGTATGTATATCAAACCCAAACCCCATTTCCAAGCTTGACTCCTCATAGAGCTTTCAAACTACGTGTTGGATCAAAATTACCCACAAAACTCTGCAATTAATGAAATTATTTAATTCTTAAAGTACCCATGAACAAATCATCCAAGATAAGTTCTCGAAGAGAAGGTTGGGTTCAACTTGCAGCACAAAATTCTACAATTTACGAAAATTATCTGATTTTATTTTAGTACCCAGATACAGAGATCACATCTTGAATCATCTAAACCAAAAAAAAAAGGTTAATTTGATGAGAGAGACCTACCTTTGGGTATTAGCTCCTGAGGCTGCAAACCCTCGAAAATATGGAAGAAACACAAATTGGGGTTTTGAAAGAAGAGAGAATAGAGGAAGATTTATTCGAGGAGACAACACAGTTGTGGATGCCAGGTCCTACACTCCAAGAGTCCAGAGTAATAGTTGAGAGACTTTTATTTATATATTTTCCTCGTTTATTTCTTTAATAAATATGGCGAGCGTGATGAACATGGAACACATGATCTTCATCTTGAAAAACTCTAGCCACCATGTTAGTACCTATAGAAATCTTACTAAGGCTTTTAGGCCTGCCATGTAGAGGGAAAAATGGGCTTATAGCCATGGGTAACCAACTATAGCCAATTTTTCCCACGTAATCAGGTTAGTCAAAGTCTATATAGTTTTGGCTAATTGAAAGAAAATCTATAATCTGACATAGAAGCCTTGCCAATGCTCATGAGCACGTCATGTGGGTGTGTTGCAGGACATTTGAGTTTGTTTCATTCGAATTCTCCCCAATTTCATCGAATTAGATTAAATTAGAGTTGAATGCAAGAAAAACAAGAAGAAAATTGCAGGAAAATTAAGAATTTCTTGTTGTAAACTCTAAACACAAGGCAATTCACAAAAATATTTGAATAAAATTGTTACTAAATTCATAACAAGTTATTGGCCTATATAAACTTTACAAAGAGATAAAATTGAAAACAAACAACCCACGTTTTACTGATCCTAATAACGTGGTAAATAGCTAAGGAAATAGTCAGACTCTACCTACATGACCTGAACAATAGAATTTATTAACCGAATCGAACTTTTGACAACTTCAAATATAACTCTAACAGCCCCAACAATTCCTCCCCTAAACTGATTGTAGTAATGCTTTCAGTTTACTCGTGGTACCACATACACACCCATTAACTCACGCAACTTCAAGAACACATCCAACTTAAGTGGTTTTGTCATAATGTCTGCAACTTGTTCTTGTGTGACACAATGCTTCAGCTCAACAACTCCATCTCTGGTGAAATAACGTAAGAAATGAAACCTTACATCAATGTGTTCGCTATGTCCATGCATGACTAAGTTCTTAGATAGCTTAATAGTAGAACTGTTGTCACATAACACAGTGGTACACTTGCCTTGAGAATGCCCAAGCTTCTCCAATATTCTCCTCATCCACACCCCTTGACAAGCACAAGAGGCAGCTGCCACAAACTTTGCTTCAATAGTGGACAAAGCAACTACAGGTTGTTTTTTAGGGGACCAGGACACAGCTCCTTCACTGAGTAGAAACACATAACCAGAAGTGTTTTTCCTGTAATCTACATCTCATGCATAATCACTGTCTGTATATGCCATCAACTCTCTATTACCCTCCTTTCGATAAAGGACTCCCAAATCCACAGTACCTTTCAAGTATCTTAACACTCTTTTTGTAGCTTGCAAATGCAATTCAGTTGGACTTGCCATGAATCTGCTAATGAGACACACCACATACATCAAGTCCGGCCTTGTTGTAGTTAGATACATAAGAGTTCCGACCAATTGTTTGTAAATGGTAGCATTCACCTTGACTCCTTCTTCATCCTTCATTATGGGATTCTTCACACTATTACTCTTCTCCATCTTAAACCTCTCAAAAACTTCTTTTGCATACTTTCTTTGACTAATATAAATGCCTTCAGGATTTTGTAAAACCTCCATACCAAGAAAATATTTCATCTTTCCCAAATTAGTCATATCAAATTCATGTTTCATAGAATTCTTGAACTTAACAAACATACTCTCATCAGTAAAAATTAGAACATCAACATATAAGCTAATAATCAAAATTTTACCTCCATCTCCTGTTTTTATGAATTCGGTGTGTTCACAGCTACCCCTCTCAAATCCTTCTTTGACAAAGTATGCTTCAATTCGGCTGTACCATGCACGAGGGGCTTGTTTAAGGCCATACAATGCCTTCTTCAATTTGTACACCTTATCCTCTTCACCTTTCTTCTCATAACCCTGTGGTTGCTCAACAAACAATGCTTCATTTAGCTCTCCATGTAAGAAAGCGTTTTTTACGTCAAGCTGATACACACTCCAACAATTTCAAGCTGCTAAAGTAATTACGATTCGAATCGTATCCCACCTAGCTACAGGCGCAAACACCTCAGTATAATCTGATATGCTGTTGTGTATATCCTTTCACCACCAACCGAGCCTTACACTTGTCAACCTTGCCATTTTCGCTGAGTTTAGTTTTGAAAACTCACTTTATTCCAATCTTCTTCATTCCTCTAAGCAAATCTGTTAGCTCCCAAGTCCCATTTCTTTCGATTGCTTCTATCTCCAAGTCCATTGCAGCTTTCCACCACTTGGAACTCTTCTTCAAAAGTAGTCGGATCTACAGTTGAGGTAAACAAAACCAAATTGTTATGCTCAACTTCGTCTTCTGAAAATTCTCCCCCACTCACATAATTTTCCATCCAGAATAGAACTCTTTTGGTCCTCCCTTCTGGTGAGCTTTCTTCAAATGTTGGAGAATTCTCTCTAGGTGAATCACTTGAAGATAAGTTAACCTTTCTTCCTTCTTCTGTTGCCACCTCCTCTTGAGATTCTTCTTCACTTTGATCATGTTCACTTCTTTCTTCATTACTATCTCCCTACTCGAGGATATCGAGTCTTGCTTCTTCATTACTTCTCCCCCAATTCCAGCACTCATTTTCTTCAAAAATCACATCTCTGTTTACAACTATCTTCTTGGATGTTGGATCATAAAGTCTATATGCTTTAGACTCTTCACTCATCCCTAGCAACACACATTAAAAACTCTTATCATCTAGCTTCTTTCTCTTACTGTCTGACACATGAACATGGCCAATGCATCCAAAAACCCGAAAATAATCAATATTGGGTTTGACTCCACTCCAAGCTTTTTCAGGAGTCATATCTTTCACTGCCAATGTAGGATTTCTATTGAGCACATGCGCTGTCCAATTTACTGCTTTCGACCATAAATTCTTTGGAACTTGCTTCTCCGATAACATACTTCTAACCATGTTCATGATTGTCCTGTTATTGCACTTAGCTACTCCATTTTGTTGGGAAGTGTAGGCTGTAGTGAGCTGCCTGCTAATACCATTAGCTTTGCAATAGGCATTGAACTCGTGAGATGTGAACTTTCCATCCCTATCTGTGCACAGACAACGAATAAAAGCTTCTATCTCTTTCTCAACAAGGTTTTTATAATTCTTGAAGGTAGTAAAAGCTTCAGATTTTTCAGCAAGAAAATATATCCACACCTTACAACTGTAATCATCAATAAAGCTTATGAGATACCTCTTCTTACTGTCGGAAACATGTTTGATGGGTCCGCAAATGTTAGCATGTACCAATTGTAGTCTTTGTGATGCTCTCCATAAACTCCTCTTTGGAATTGCATCCCTGTGTTACTTTCCCACCATGCAATCAGTGCATATTTTGGATGGTGCCTTCAACTGTGGTAATCCTCTCACCATTTGCTCATATTGCAATGTTCTCAAACCCTTGAAACTTAGATGCCCATATCTGTAATGCCAAAGGTGAGTATTGTCTTCAAGAATTGTTTGGAAGCAAGTGGGAACTTTCAGCAGAATTCTTGCAACCAATATGAACATCCTGTTTGCAGACATTGTTGTTTGCATAATAAGCCCTTTCTTGGGATGATAGACTCTACATACTCCATGTTGTATCAAAATAACTACACCTCTTTCTTGCAATTGTTCAACACTTAATAAGTTATTTTTCAACTCAGGTATATAGAAAACATCAGTGATTATCTAAGTAACTACAGCAATTTGCAACCTAATGTTACCCTTTCCCAACAGAGCCATCTTGAAATTATTCCCGAGCTTCACAGATTGTCGAAATTCCTCATCAAGATCCGAGAACCACTGCTTATTTGCACACATATGATTGCTACACCCTGAGTCAAGGAACCAGACATCTTCTCTCCTTGATTGATTAAGCTCCACATATGATATCAACAACATTTGTTCTTTCTCCTGAAGCTCAGCATAATTCACTTCCTTCTCCCATTTAGGACACTCATATTGAAAGTACCCTAATTGATGATACTTATAACACTCAACAATAGCTTTGTTAAATGCTTGTCTACCTTTTCCTCAAAAAACTTCATGAGCTCGACCACCTCCTCTTTCACCAATTCTATCATCGTAGGTCACCTTTAATGCCTGCTCATCTCCTCCATGCCCGTTCATCCTCTGCTTATGTACCAGTAAGCTGATCTGCAAGTCATCAATGGTTAAGGTGTCTAAGTTAATAGTCTCTTCAACCGAACACACAACATAGTCGAACCTTGAGGTCATTGTTCTCAAGATCTTTTCAATGATCACCACTTGATGCACGTTTTCACCATGAATCTTCATCCAGTTTGTTATGATGAGTGTTCGAGCGAAGTACGCATCAATACTCTCACTTTCTTTCATCTGTAGAACCTCAAATTCTTTTTGAAGAGCTTGGAGCTGTGCTCTTTTGACTCTTGTGGAACCTTGGTACTTCTGCTTCATAGAGTCCCAGATGTGCTTGGCAGTGTCTCTGTTGGGGATTGTCTCCATAATGGTTCAATCAATGGCTTGGAAAAGATAATTCTTGACCTTCAAGTCTTTCAGTTTCTGGTCTGCAATTGATTTTTGTTGTGCTTCAGTAAACTCTACTCCTTCTGCTGCAGCAGGGATTCCAGTTCCACCAAACTCTAATACTCCTTTGAATGAAGAAAATTTTCATAAGCATGGACCAATGATCGTAATAGCCATCGAACTTAGGAATTGCAGGTTTAACGAAGTTATTTTTAGCTACCATACTTCGATTCTTTCTCTTCTCACTCACTCTCTTCTTAAGAAACTGCGGTTTCTTTTCTCTTACAATCAAACCTCGTGATGGAGTTCTGATACCAGATTGTTGTAAACTCTAAGCACAAAGCAATTCACAAAAATATTTGAATAAAATTGTTATTGAATTCAAAACAAGCTATTAGCTTATATAAGCCTTACAAAGAGATAAAATTGGAAACAAACAACCCACGTTTTACTAATCTTAATAATGTGGTAAATGGCTAAGGAAATAGTCAGACTCTACCTTCATGACCTGAACAATAGGATTTATTAACTGAATCGAACTTTTGACAACTTCAACTATAACTCTGTCAGCCCCAACATTTCTTTGAGTAAAATAAAAGAAAGGTTATATTTACATACATGACGGCTTCATCATCAATCGGTCTTTCTAATCCATGTTTTTCTTCTTCAAACTCTCCTTCTCCTTTCTCTGTCTTTTTTCCCGCAATTTAACTTCCCACCACTGCTTTTCTTACTTCTCTTATATCTAAATTTTGAAGACTGAGAATCCTTAGATGTTGAAATTAATTCCTTTAATTTCTCAATTACATAAATCCACTTTCTTCTAGGATTGCAAGAAAATTACAAAATACCCTTTGTCTTGGGATAATTATAAAAGCATCCCATGAATTAATAAGGGCAACCTACACCATAGCTGAATTGTTGTCTTATGAGTTAATTGTTTTAAAATGAACTGATTTTTGGTGAGGTTGATCTCTATGATGAGTAGATCATCATCACCAAAAATTAGCTCATTCTGAAACTTTTAATCTCATCAAAATTGATTTATAAAAGCACATCACGAATTAATAAGGGTAATCCATATCATAACCGAATTGTTTTATCTTTTATAGGTTAAAAGTTTCAGAATGAGTTGATTTTTTGTGAGAATGATTTCTATGAGGAAGAGATGATTTGATCAGGATCTATAAAGTAGTTTCTAAAATTCTAATTACATAGATTTTATGGGTAAATTATATACTGCATCCTCTAATTAAATATAATTCATTGTTAGTCCATATTTATTATTGATTATCATTAAATTATGTATTTCGGAACTAATTGCGGTTATTTATGTTTAATAGGAGAAAGTCGCAAAGTTTTAAGGTGAATTAGAAAAATCCGAAGATATCACTGCAATCTAGGATCCGAAACATTATCAAAAACCAAAATGTAAGCCCATTAGGCCCACATGGACCGTGGTGCCTTGGTCAATTAGGGCAGTACGATGGTGTCGATGGATAATTCCTCGAGATTTGTGCAGGAATATGGAGACTATAAATACTTCGTATTGAAGTAGGATTTGAAGTTGTTTTGTTTATAGAAAGTTTTTAAACCCTAAAAACTCTTAATTTGGTCTCTATAAATAGGAGACCAGACTAGAGCTTAAGGGAGATCTGTAAATCTAGAATCTAGAGTTTTAATAATTTTATTTCCTATTTTTCTTTTTAAGCTTTTGTTTAGGAGAAGTTGTAATCGAAGAAATTCTGCTGATTTCAAAATAAAAAAGCAATAAAGAAGACTATTTTTTTTTATCATCTCTTCACTTTCATATTTTTTTCTTTTATTTTTTTATTCTTGTAATAACTATCGGCTAAACTCTTGTGAGGTCGGTTGTTCGAGTTATAGATGATAATAAAATATAGAACAGAAAAAAACCTTGGCAAGCAAGAGTCAAACCACAGAGACAACGTTAATCCAAAGTATTTTTAATTTCAATCCAATACAATTTTAATAAGCGATTTAAAAACATTCTGCAAAAGATGATTTATCAAAAATAAACGAATAAAATAAAAATTAAAAAAAATATCAAAGAGAAGTATATATCAATTGGATCCACCTTCATAAGATTTATCAGTGAATTTTAATTTTTAATTATCTCGATCCACTAAACAAAACTAATGTTTGTGGATCGAAAAATCAAATAGTTATAATATAAACGAGATCAAAAGTATGCAATAAATTATGCTGAGATTATTAGATAAATATTAACTGTTCTCTGTAAAGCATGGTTCTTTTTTAACTTATCAAAATAATATACCATCAAAACTGTGAAAAACATTCAATAGTTAACCTAATAATATCACAATAAAACTATGAAGGCATTACGGAACAGTAAAACACTAATAAATCTTGCTCTGGTTTCTTCAACCAATCTAATAGAGATTTAGCCAATAGTCATCACAAGAACAATAAAGCAAAAATAAAGTAAAGAAAGCATGGAAAGGAAAAGAGATGAGAGAAATAAATTATTTCTATTGCTTCTTAACTTGAAACCATCTTAGCCTCCTTACAACTTTCATAAAACTAAGAAAGAAAAAATATAAAAACCTAAACTAAAATAATAGAAAAAGAAAAGTTGACCTCCAGGATAAATTAGAGATCTCAGAAAGGAGATGCCC
This sequence comes from Akebia trifoliata, assembly GCF_017979445.1. Taxonomy (NCBI): domain Eukaryota; kingdom Viridiplantae; phylum Streptophyta; class Magnoliopsida; order Ranunculales; family Lardizabalaceae; genus Akebia; species Akebia trifoliata. Next base: position 19,173,241 of record NC_141390.1, read on the forward strand.
TTTAATCTAGTATCCTATTTATAAAGAGACTAGATTAGGATTTCTTAGGTAATTAGGGTTTCAGAAACATCTCATGATTACCAAAATATCAAAATCCTACTTCAATACGAATGTTTTTCAGCTGTCTAGCTCTAGTACAAATTTCGAGGCTTGACTTTCTACGTTGATCGCTCCACCGTCGTTGACCATGGCGCCGCGGTAAAGTTTTGGTCAATTGACTTGAATTTTGATCTATGATCTTATTTTGGATCCTAGATCAAAGTGGTAACTTTGGATTTTTTTGATTCGTCTTGAAACTTCGAGAATAATTCCTGTTACACGTAAATAATAGTAATTAGCTCTGAATTACATCATTAAATTGAAAATAAGAATTATTATAGACTAACAATGTATTATATGCAATTAGAAAGTTTAGTATATGATTTATTGATAAAGTCTATATAATTAGAACTTTAAAAATGACTTTCTAGCCCTTATCACACCCTCAAACCTAGATTTTGCTAGTCCCGAGTAAAAATAAAATAAAAACTAAATTACAAATTATTTTCATAGGTTATATGACTGTGTTTAGCGAATGCAACAAGCTGTTAAACCCCTAGGTTACCCCTAGTGGACGAGTTTGACTTGTAAGGATTTGTAGTGAATATACCCACAAAATTCAAACACTTTATGGAAATATAAAAATCAAACTCAATGGATATAAGACAAACATAACAACATTTCATAAATCAGTCAAATATTTCATACATTTGAGCAAAGTTCTAGTTTCCACTCCTTAGTTTAGAAAATTTCAAGAGTAACTTGAGTACTTGTGTAATTTTTCTGATTTTTCTTTTAAAAACATCTTTTTGGGAATAAGATTTCACATCTTAACTGCTAAGAATGACCGGTTCTACCTTCATTCTAACTTGAAACTAAGCATCTTGTTTGAGATTGTGCGAGGTGTGGATATTCACTTTAACACCTCTAAGGGACTTTATCTATGATATTCTAGCTTACTCACGTTTTTACCATTGACGACTTTCACCCTACCAAAACTACTTTATTTGGTCACATTGGACTATTTTCTTTTTACACTTTTTCAATTCAAGCATTTTTTTGCTTTGATTGGTCTTCTTCACATATTTTTACTTTTTTTCCTCCACTTTTTCCCACTTCACCATTTCTAGTTTTATTTTTCAATTTTTGCACATATCACCATTTTTTTGGTGTTCTTTTTATAAAAAATAAGTAGCCATTTTCAAGGTATCCAATCCAATCATATAGTTGTTGTCCAAGTCATATTCTCTCTAGTTCTATTTTTCTTTTAACCAGCAAACCAAAGGACAAGAAAATCATAGTTTACTAAACTTGGTGTCCCTTAACACTCTAGGCAGAGAAGAGGGTCAACAGTTGTTCTATAAAATCTTATTTTTACTCAGTCAGAAGTGTCATGAATTTTCAAAGTATTATTTTGATTTTCTTGATGAAGAATACCAAAAAAAACTTATGATAAAAAATTAGGACATAAGCCTGAAATTTTAAATTTATATGTAAACAGTCCATAGAAAGGATTTGAAAAAAAATATTTTGCAAATGTTAAATATTTTTGAATTTTTTGAATTTTTTTTGAAAACATAAAATTAAACTACCAATGCAATGCAATTGTGAGCTAACCTAATACATCCAAACCTAAATAACATATTGTCCTCAATATGCAAGCAGTAAGGAAAGAGAAAAATGTTAGATTACGCTTGAAACGGATTGGACATTAATGTGCAAATCTTGTTACAACTAATTTGAAAACAGTGAAAGTTATAACAATGATAATTTTTTAAACAATTTTTTTTACATAAAAGAAATCCTACCTAAAATAGAAAAACAACCTAACTAAGAAATTAAAAATAATTTAATATAAAATTTAAACTCAGCCTAATCTGAATCTGAACTCTTAGTGGCCTGTGTACTTGCACGTGCCTTCATCTATTCAATATAGGCCAATATTTTTCTCTGTTACTCAATTAACAATTGTTGACTAGTTTGCAGTCCTAGTAGTATTGGTTGATTGGTTTTGTTAAGAGTTGGCTTGAGGAAGAAGAGAAAGTTTAGGATTTGAAGGTTTTTTAGTAGAATTTTTCAAGAAAATAAATTTTTTTTCTTGGAAAATCTCTTAAAGTTTTCAACCCTCGTACCATTTTTTGGTGAGTTCAAATTAAGAGAAAGAAATAAGACTAAGGTCCTATGTAGAAGCTTAAAATTAAAAAAAAAATCCTAACTACATTATTCAAAAATAAAAACACATAGGTTGTCTCCCAAACAACGCTAAGTTTAACGTCTTCAGCCAGACCTATGAAAAGGTTTGATATCTAAGAATTTTCCTAACATCTAATTTTAAAAACACGACGATAGACTTTCCACCCCAAATCATAGGCACGATTGACTTACCACCCAAATGATAGGTAGACAGTTTTTAATTATCGTTAGGATACGAAATCGATTTTGTAAAATGATCAACATCCCTCGTTTGTCCTCAGTTTTGAGTGTCATTACTTTTTTGAAATAGGTTTCATCCATCATATTCCCAAAGAGAACGAAAGTTGTAAATCAGGGATGGTCTTTACAATTTTACAAAATGATAAGCTGGATAGGAAATGATATTGGATTAGTTTTGGTTTGAATTGGTGTGATTAACAAATTAGAGTTCATCCTGGGTTCTTCCTGAACAACAGTTTCCTCTGATGGCGGATCAATTTCCTTAGTCAAATTTATACAATCAACTAGCTCATTAACACTTTGAAATATAACTTGACTCTCGGAGATTATCTCATTTGAAATCTGATCATTCTTTCTTTCTTCTAAGGGCACAATGAATGAACTTAGTTGGACTTCCATCATTGCTTCGGTTGGAATTGTAACCTCAATAGTTTGAGTTTGAACTTCAATTGAGATGGGGTTATCAATTATTGATGGACAATCATCGAAATCCTCAAAAGAATGGAACTAGTCACTAAGGTTATTTTGAAAGAATGGAGGATTTTTTGAGATTGAGATATCCGTAATTTCAAATTGATCAATTTGCCCTTCTTCTAATGGTAGTTCAGAATGACTCAACTGAGTCTCAATTTTGACTAAGGCTTGACTAATGTCCTAGAGTTGTTGTTGTTGGTGATTAAACAGTTGCTGTAAGAACTGTTGTTGTTGAATTATGAACTCAGCCATCATGGACTCTATTGACTCAGACTCTGTAATTCTATAATTGAAGAATTGTTGAGAATCATAGGATTGTTGGGGAATTATGGTTGGATTTATACTCGAGGTGTCGTGCATATAAAAATCCTTACGACTACTTATGTGACTATATTGAGTGAACTCGTTCTGACTAGGTATAATATCCGAGGGAAATTAATTATTTACGTGGTATGATTGGTCAAACGAATTAGGTGTCGGCATCTAATAATAATTTTGAGAATTACGGACAATACTCGATAATGATCATAATTATTACATTGAATGCACGGGATCCACGATTCTCTCCTAAATTCCATGATGATGTAAAATTTGCTTGAGGTTCTGTATCTACTTTAATATATATTACAAACTCGCACAAAAAACTAGGGGTGCAAGTTAATTCGGTTCAAACCGATAACCGAACTAAACAGTGTGTTTTGGATTGGTTTGGTTTGGTTTTTATTAAGTACGGTTCGGTTTTGAGTTTTAAAAATGAAAAATCGATAGATTCGGTTTGGTTCTCGGTTAGACTTAATAAAAAATTGAACCAACCCGAAAATCGAATCTATAATTTTTTTAAATATAATATAAGTTTTTTTTTTTCATTTAAAAAACCCTCACTATCCTCTCTCTATCTTTATCAACTCTCACAGCTGCAAGTTACGAGTTACGAGTTGTGGGCTACCGACTGCCGGCTGTTGGCTATACTCAACTCTGGCAGGCGGTTTCGCTCTCTTTTTCTCTCGTGACTGCGGGCGTGCGGCTAGGGCTAGCAACGGCTAGCTCTCTCAACTCCGACGGTCGACAGGTCAGTTCTTCGTCTCTTTCTCTCTCTTTATCAACCATGGCCAAACCTTCGAGCCAAATCTCTCATCTTCTGACAGATGAACTCGACATCGTTATCCAACTATCAGGAACCTCGACTTCTTGGAGCAGTGGAGGCCTTTCTTCCAACCGTACCACCTGATCATCGTTCAAGATGGAGATCCAACTAGAACGATCCGAGTCCCTGACGGGTTTGATTAGATGTGCATCGGATCTTAGGACCTAAAGCCAGTTGCATCTCCTTCAAGGATTCGATTTGTCGCTACTTCAGATTTTTTATTTCGAAGAAGAAGTATATTTTCACCATCGACAATGATTGCTTTGTGAGCTGACTCAATAGCGAGTTTTAATTTTTTACTTATTTTGAATCGGTTTAATTCAATTGAATCGACCAATTTGAGATTTATAGTCGTGATTTATGGTTTAGGGTACAAAAGGCAGAATTTTTTTCATTAATTTTTCCCTTTCTTCAATTGGCTATCTCTATCTACAATTGCTAACGAAGGTATTTTCCATTATTTTATTAATTAATTGTGTATTTTTTTTTCAACCCATGGAACTGAACCGAACCAAACTGAATTAAGGTCAGTTTGGGTTGATTCGGTCCTAGATTAATCGGTTCGGTTCTGGTTCTTATATAATGGAATCGACTTTGGTCGGTTCGGTTCTAATTTTGCTCTAACCCTAACCAAGTTGCACCCCTACAGAAACCAGAGAGAAATTCACACGTGCTTTATGGGTTCCTATTAGACTAGACAGTTCCTAATTGTTTCAAAGGGATAACTTGAGTTTCCAACCCAGTTATCTGAAATCGAAATCAACTAGTTTAATCCTCAGATGAGAGGTGGTGCACTTGATTAGGGACATGATTTAGGCCATTCTTGGATCGATTGAGCCTTTTAAGCTTACCTATGTTAATTTTATCACTAGTCTTCCTCATTGAGCCTTGTTTCCAATTTTCTTTGGCACCCACAACTCTAACCAAGCCTTTTTGTCTAATTTTTCCAAGATTTGACCCATCACCTCTTAGGCATATTGATTGCTACTGGATAATTTTGAGCTATGCAAATAAGGGTTGAAGGTGAAGTTCATGGAATGTGGAAGGCAAAGTTTCAAGAATATTTAGTTGAGGGTTCGGAAATACTTATGTTGAAAAAAAAAAAAAAAAAAATTTATTACTACATCCCTTCTTGTAAAAGAATGCATTGAATCAGATAAGTTTGGGGGTGCAGTGGGCTATTAAAAAAAAATGGTGAATAAAAGGTTGTCAAGGGAATGAAGTGAGAATGAAGTGAAACAAGATTGAGAATGCGGAGTGACTTGATGTTGAAATGTAAGTTTGTGCTCTGTGAGAATCCTAAGAGATTGATGTGTTTAAGGGGTGATCTAGCCACAAAATTTCCTTTTATCCTACCTTTAACCTAGCCACACATTACAAGCCGAATTAAAGTCCTATTGATTCTTGATTGAGTGACAACCTACATTAGTGGAGAATAGCATGAAAAGTAAGCCTATGGAGTTCATCAATTTCAATATCTAGAGATCATTTGTGTTTACTCTTAATTGCATAAACTGATTTGAGTTGAAAACTGATTAAGTGATAAGGGGTTATTTGCACATATGTGGATGGTTCAAGGTGAGGTTGAATGACATTTGGGTTGAAAATCTAGACTGTTTCAATTTCTAAAGTTTTCTTTTGAATTGTGAAATTTGTACAATCTTTGAGGCAAGTGTGGATAATCAAGCTATTATCATCACTTGTGTTTTCTTTATTTTAGATTTCTTTCCCTTAGTTAATTTTTTTTTCTTTGTTTTTGTTTTGCTCGAGGACTAGCAAAATGTTAAGTTTGGGGGTATTTGATGAGTAGGTTTTATACCTACGAATTAACCACTTTTAAATATAATATTTTGTTAATTTTAGAGTCTTTTAGTTGTTTTTATTTAAGTTTAGCTAGTTTTATACTTTTTATGTGATTATATGTTTTTATTTGATTTTTATGCTTATTTTACAGATTAGGAACAATATGGAACATTGGGATAGGTGCATACATTTAGGAGAAATTCTGACTCCAAATTGGCTCACTCTCGGAAGAAGGAAGCTAAGCATACAAGCTAAAAAGTCTTCAAGCCGCAGCTTGATAGAAAACGAGGCCGTGGCGGGAATTCAAGAATGGCATAACAGAAATATAAAAGTACGAGCCGCGGCATGATATATTGGGAGGCCATGGCCTGCTTACGTTTCCAGCTTTACACGTTAATTTGGGTGACCGAATTAGAGACGGATTTTGGGACTCTTAAACCCTAATGACTCCATATCTATAAATAGGAAAGTTTAACCCTTATTTGGGGACAGAAGTTTTGGGGTTTTTCTTGGAGGCAAAGATTGAGAAGGAGGACGGGAATTGGAGATCGGCTCTTGAGTTTTATCTTCTTTAACTTTAACTCTTCTCTTAATTTGTAATCTAAGAATGACTAAATACTTTTGTGATTTTGTTTTCTTTTCAATGAAGAACTAATTTCTATTCTAGGGTTATAATGGAACCCGTTCATGATATTTGATTAGTTTTCTTTCTTTCTTCTATGATCCCACATGTGATTGTTTATTCTATCCAATGTTTAATGCGATTTGATTAACTGATCATTGATTGAATTGATTTGGTGAACCTTAATAATATCGGCAGAGTTATTTTGTGTTCATGACCTAGATAGATTAACATATGCTAATTTGAGATAGGAATATACTCAGGTTGCATGTGCATTCCTTATGAGAACTTATTCTTAATGAATTCTTCTTGATTTGATTCTCATAGGCATATAGGGAATTAGTTTAGAAGGGTATTTATACATGACCATCGGAAGAGGCTTGTAGAGAATTTAATGTTCTTGGATGACAACCATAGTGGATTAATTTATCATAGAGGGAAGGAGAATTAAATCAAGTGGATTGTTTGGGGGAATTATAAACCTAGATTTTATCACTCATTGATTTTAAATCTGCAAGTTTATTTCCTCCATTAGTTTTCTCGTTTAGTCTTAAATCCTATTTTTACTTTTGTTTGGATAAAATTAGATTGAGATAAATTGGTAATTAATAATAGATTGATATTTAGTCTCCGTGGGAACGATACTTTCTTATCACTTTATTACTTGTTTCGATACGTATACTTGCGTGCGTAAAATTAGACAACAAACATTTTCTAAGTGTATCAAACAACCAAGTGCATCAAGATTATAAACTCAATGTAAAAGAGTTCAAAATAAGGATGAATTTCATCAGAGTTAAGCACACAGACAAGTTCAACCTCCATCATTTTCTAAGAATCATGTATGTACTAAATCAAAATCATTATCATTGGCTGCAGATTATCAGGCAAAAATCATCACAAAACACAAATTTTTTTTTTATTTACTAACTTAAACACATCAAGACCTAAACTTAACGCATGAAAGCAAACACAAATAATCAAAGAACAGTTTTCAGAAAAATACTACTCCCACCCCCAAACTTAGTTATTGCATTGTCCCCAATGTAATCAATTAGAATCAAAGGCAGGTGAAAGAACTTCCCTGAAATATTTATTGGTGGTCAGGAGTCATCAGCATCATCCGCGCCATCTTCATTGTTGTTATCATTCAGTCCTGTGGTAGTGTGATGAAATATTGAAGTTCGTGTTCTGTTATTTTTCACAATCGGTGGTTAAAAATCATGACTCCACAATAAGTAATAGTAACCCAATCACCTACAACCAAGATGACAAGTATAGCAACTAACTCAATTATATCCAGCAAGCACCATGTATATCAAACAACCCCCAAACTTTTCAGCAGCTTAACCTTCCCAACCTCTCTCATTGTCATTGAATTTTTCACAAACACCTGGTATGCACAAAAATTTAATGATCTCTCCAAAATTTAGTAATACCAGCTACTGTCACAAAGGACCGTACATATTGCAGCACATAGTACTCCACCAATCAAACAATCCACACACCCATTCCAACATCAATCACTCCATCAATCACTCAACATCAATCATCGATTAAATCCATCAAACACTCTCAAACAACCACAAGTGTAATCAAAAATCGAATTTTTCAATCCAAATAATCAAATATTTATTCACAATATGCAACATAGGTTAATTGAATGTAAGACTTACAGACAAAACCTGATGGTGCTTCACTTGATTTGGTCAAATTGGCAAAGAGAGTAGTTGGAAGATCCGTTCAAATTTGGTGAAGTCGTACTCATGGATTTGATCTCTCTTTAGCCACCCTTGGATATTGAGAGGGAGATATAAGAATAATGCTGGAGAAGAGAGAGAGAAAGATGAAGAGTTTTCTATCGTTGAGGCACGAAGAGACTGTTGGTTGTGAAATTGGGTAATAATAGAAATAGTAGGGCAAGTATAACCCTTTTCTATGTGGGTACGAGTTCGGGCCGAGGCCTGTTAGAATATCATGCTATGGCCCGCATTTTTATGTTTCTGATCAGTTCTGTCACGGACTCGTGCCTTAGCCTGAGAAGAGTTAAGCCATGGCCTCCATTTTAATATTTGTGATCAGTTCTGCCACGGACTAATGCCTTGGCCTGAGAAGAGTTAAGCCATGACATCTTCGAACTGTGAAAACAGGACCTGCTGTTTTTGTTAGATGCCACGGCCATTAAAGAATAGATGCCACGGCCTCTCTAATTTGTACTGCTACAGCCTTGCATCATGTTGCCAATGCCCTTGAAGTGCTTAGAGACTCCCAACATGTTTCAACACAACATAATTAAATAAAATTAAGAAGAATTCTAAATATTTTAATAAAAGCAAACTAAATAAATTTTTAATTTTTAATTTTTTTATTAGTAATGAAAATCAAAATAAAAGAAGAGAGAGTTTAGAATGCTTGGGTTGCCTCCCAAGAAGCGCTTGTTTTAAAGTCTTCAGCTTGACTTTCTCTGAAATCACACAGGGTCTGCTAGAGTGATGGTGGATTTCTGACGATCAATTTCACCACCCCAGTAATGTTTAAGACGTTGCCCATTCACCTTGAAGATGTTCTTCGTGATTTCATTTTGAACTTCAACAGCTCCATGTGGATATGTTTTAATAACAATAAATGGCCCCGACCATCTTGATTTGAGCTTACCCGGAAAAAGTTTCAAACGAGAGTTGAATAAGAGGACACGTTGTCCTAGCTCAAAATGTCTCTCCACTATCTTCTTGTCATGCCATCTTTTGATTTGCTCTTTGTAAAATTTGGCATTCTCGTAGGCTTGGAGATGGAACTCATCCATCTCATTGAGTTGTAGAAGACGTTTTTCACCTGCGGCTCTTAAATCAAAATTCAAGTTCTTTATTGCCTAAAATGCCTTGTGTTCTAGTTCGACCGGGAGATGACACGCCTTACCAAAAACCAACCGATAAGGTGACATTCCAATTGGTGTTTTGTAGGCGGTCCGATAAGCCCATAATGCATCGTCTAATCGTTTGGACCAATCCTTGCGAGATGGGTTCACAGTCTTCTCTAGAATCCGCTTAATTTCCCTATTCGAAATCTCTACTTGACCACTAGTTTGCGGATGGTAGGCCGTAGCGATCTTATGAGTTACCCCATATCTAGTTAGAAGGGCTTCAAAATATTTATTGCAGAAGTGAGTGCCTCCATCGCTGATTATTGCTCAAGGAGTGCCATAACGGGTAAAGATGTTTTTTCTCAAAAAATTCAGCACCACCTTAGCATCATTCGTGGGCAATGCAGTCGCTTCCACCCATTTTGAGACATAATCGACTGCCACTAGAATGTAGAGATTATTATAGGAAGAGATGAAGGGGCCCATAAAATCAATTCCCCACACATCAAAGATCTCCACCTCCAGAATGTTATTGAGTGGCATCTCATGTCTCTTTGAAATAGTACCAACCCTTTGGCATCGATCACATCTTGAGACAAAGAAATGCGCATCTTTAAATAAGGTAGGCCAATAAAAACCTGATTGTAGCACCTTGGCTGCGGTTCTCTCTCCCCCAAAATGGCCTCCATATTCAGATGAATGACAATGTCGAAGTATGTCTTCAATTTCTTCTTTAGGAACACACCTCCTTATAATCTGATCTGCACATCGCTTGAACAAGAAAGGCTCGTCCCAAACATAATACTTGACATCATGCAAGAATTTTTTCTTTTGTTGAGAGCGTATCTCAGGAGGGAATACTTTGCTAACGATGAAGTTCACATAATCTGCATACCAAGGCAAGTTCTTTTGATTACAAGCAAATAGTTGTTCATCTGGGAATGACTCATTTATCATAGTCTCATCATTAACTTTCCCCCCATTATCTAGCCTTGAGAGATGGTCCGCCACTTGGTTTTCAGTCCCCTTTTTGTCCCGAATCTCTAAGTCAAACTCTTGTAACAAGAGCACCCACCAGATAAGTCGAGGTTTTGCATCTTTCTTGGTAATTAAATACTTGATAGCGGCATGATCAGTAAAAACAATTACCTTTGTCCCGATGAGATATGCACGGAACTTATCAAATGCAAACACAACTGCTAGCAACTCCTTCTCAGTGGTGGCATAATTCAACTGTGCATCATTTAATGTCTTTCTAGCATAATATATAGTATGAAAATTTTGATTTTTTCGTTGGCCTAGAACCGCGCCAATAGCAAAATCGCTAGCATCACACATAAGCTCAAACGGGAGATTCCAATCTGGTGCAACAATGATGGGTGCTGACACTAATCTTGCTTTCAAGATCTGAAATGCCTCAAGACACTTTTCATCAAATTTGAAAACCATTTCTTTTTCCAACAAACTACAAAGCGGTTTAGAGATCTTCGAGAAGTCCTTAATAAAACGCCGATAGAATCCAGCGTGTCCAAGAAAGCTTCGAACACCCTTAACGGAAGATGGCGGTGGTAGTTTTTCAATAATCTCAATTTTTGCTCTATCCACCTCGATTCCCTTACTTGATATTCGATGGCCGAGGACAATTCCTTCTTGTACCATGAAATGCACATTCTCCCAATTCAACACAAGATTCGTTTCTTCACATCTTTTGAGAACTACTGCCAAGTTCTCCAAGCAAATATCGAAAGAATCACCAAATACCGAGAAGTCATCCATGAATACCTCTATAAAATGCTTTACCATGTCAGAAAAAATTGCCATCATACACCTTTGAAATGTTGCCGGTGCGTTGCACAGTCCGAAAGGCATCCTTCGAAATGCAAAAGTTCCGTAAGGACAGGTGAACGTTGTCTTCTCCTGATCTTCTGGTGCTATAGCAATCTGATTATAACCTGAATATCCATCCAAGAAACAATAATAGGAGTGCCCTGCTAGTCTATCAAGCATCTGATCAATGAACGACAAGGGAAAATGGTCTTTCCGAGTAGCTTTATTTAACTTCCGATAATCCATACAAACACGCCACCCAGTTACTGTCCTTGTTGGGATAAGCTCATTACTATCGTTCGTCACAACAGTCATTCCTCCTTTCTTCGGTACACATTGCACCGGGCTCACCCATGAGCTATCAGAAATAGGATAAATTATGCCCGCATCAAGCCACTTGAGAATCTCCTTTTTCACTACTTCCTTCATAATTGGGTTAAGTCGACGTTGGTGCTCAATAGAGGGCTTATGATTATCCTCCATAAGGATTTCGTGCATACAAATAGAAGGACTAATCCCCTTTATATCCGTTATGGACCATCCCAACGCTTTCTTATACTCTCTCAACACCCTTAATAACTTATCTTCTTGTTCAGGATCAAGAGAAGCAGAAATAATAACCGGCAAAGAGGATGATTCACCAAGGAAAGCATACCTCAAATGACTAGGAAGAGGCTTGAGCTCTAGTGATGGCGGTTCTTGAATTGAAGGCTTCGAATGAGAACCCAATGATGGCATGTCTAACAATTCAAACTTTGGCTTAGAACGAGTGAATTTTGGCGTAGCCTCCAAGTAATTCACCAACTCTAAACTGTCCTCATTGTATGCATTAATTATTGCTAATTCAAGCTGATCAAATGGAGATTTTTCTTCATGATTATGTCGAATACATGTGTCCACTACATCAATTCTATAGCAATCTTCAGGCTCTTCAGTGGAGAACTTCATAGCTTTGAAAACATTAAACTTCACCTCTTGATCTTGAACTCTCATAGTAAGCTCCCCTTTTTGCACATCAATAAGAGTTCTACCTGTGGCTAAGAATGGTCTACCAAGAATGATTGGAACATCCTTATCCTCCTCCATATCAAGAACAATAAAGTCCACAGGAAATATAAATTTGTCAACCTTAACAAGCACATCTTCTATTACCCCCCTTGGATACTTCAATGATCTATCTGCTAATTGGAGTGTTACAGTAGTAGGCCTGGCTTCTCCCAATCCCAATTTTTGAAATATAGATAGTGGCATTAGATTAATACTAGCTCCCAAATCACACAAAGCTCTACCAGAGAAGTGATTACCTATTGTGCATGGTATAGTGAAGCTCCCTGGATCCTTAAGCTTTGCTGGAAGTTTCCTTTGAATGATAGCACTGCACTCTTCAGTCAAACCCACTGTTTCAAATTCACTCAATCGCCTCTTTTTAGTCAAGATATCTTTCAAAAACTTGGCATAACTTGGCATTTGCTCTAAAGTTTCAGCGAATGGGATATTAATATGCAGCATCTTGAAGACATTTAGAAATTTTGCAAACTGCTCGTCATGTTTTTGTTTCTTAAAACGTTGAGGAAATGGTGGGGGTGGGTTGTAAGGAGTAATATTTTCTAAGCCCGGCGTGTTATGCTCCTGGTTTGTAGTTTCTTCCTCTTGCTCACCTTTCTCTTTAGAAATTGTTTCATCTGCCACTAAAACATCCGGTTCCTTTGGTTCCTTGACAACATCATTCAACTCTTTTCCACTCCTCAATGTGATAGCATTGCAGTGCTCCTTACCATCTCTTTTTGGATTAGTCTCTGTATTGCTAGGCAAGGTTCCTTGAGGACGGTTGTTAATTGTTGAAGCAAGTTGACCCAATTGAATTTCCATATTGTGAATAGAAGCTGCTTGGCTTTGGAGTTGAGTTCTAGTCTCTGTCATGAACTGATTAGTGTTTGTCATGAACTGCTTAGTATCTGTCATGAACTGATTAGTGTTGGTTCCCATCTGATGTACTAGATCTTCCAAAGAAGGCTTCTTTTCTCTAGGGGGAGCTTGAGAGAATGATAGTCCGATTGAAACTATGGGTTTTGTAGATGAAGAGGCCTCAACTTGATTGTTGTTACTCCAAGAGAAGTTCGGATGATTTTTCCAGCCCGGATTGTAGAAGTTAGAATATGGATTATTTTGTCTGTTACCAATAAAATTTAGAGACTCTTGGTTATTAGGGCACATATTTCCTGAATGATTGTCTCCACAAATCTCGCATGTAACAATAGGAGTTTGAATGACATGAACTCCAAATGAATCCAACTTCTTAGATAAAGAGGCCACTTGAGCAGTCAAAACAGTAAAAGTATCTAATTCATGCATTCCTGCTGTTCTTCTTGGATTCATCCTCTCTGTATGGTACTGGAAGTTGTTAGAGGCCATCTCCTCTAATAAATTATACCCATCCTCAAATGTCTTCGCCATAAGAGATCCACCTGCTGCAGCATCAACAATCGTTTTAATAGATCCAACCAATCCATTGTAGAAAATTTGGATGATCAACCATTCCGGTAAAGCATGATGAGGACATCTCCGAAGTAAATCTTTGTACCTCTCCCAAGCTTCATAGAGAGATTCACTGTCTAACTACACGAAAGTAGTAATATCATTCCTCAACTTTGCAGTTTTTGATGGTGGAAAATATTTAGCCAGGAACTTTTTCGCTAAGTCATCCCAAGTGGTAATAGATTCCCTTGGCAATGAGTTCAACCAATTCTTCGCCATGTCCCTCAATGAGAATGGAAATAGTCACAGCCAGATGGCATCATCATCAACACCGTTATACTTAAACGTAGCACATATCTCTAGAAAATTAGCTAAATGTGCATTGGGGTCTTCAACATGTGAACCCCCAAACTGAGATACTTGTACCATTTGAATAGTAGCCAGCTTGAGTTCAAAATTGTTGGCTTGTATCGTTGGACGACGAATAGTAGTGTGAATCCCATCCATTAATGGAACAGCATAGTCCCGCATAGACTTAGGACCTTCATTACCATTAGTTTGGTCGGCTATTGTATGGTGTTGAGAAGCTTCTCGCTTATTCTTTCTATTTCTTCGACAAGTTTTCTCGATCTCAAGATCAAAAGGAACAAGCTCCGAATTTCCCGTACTACGCATACACTAGCCAAACACCTACAAAATAAAGAAAAGTTTGATCTAAAATCAAATACGATTGAATTAATATTAACAAAAAGATTAATAAATTAGTCCCCGGCAGCGGCGCCAAAAACTTGTTGTCTAATTTTACGCACGCAAGTATACGTATCGAAACAAGTAATAAAGTGATAAGAAAGTATCGTTCCCACGGAGACTAAATATCAATCTATTATTAATTACCAATTTATCTCAATCTAATTTTATCCAAACAAAAGTAAAAATAGGATTTAAGACTAAACGAGAAAACTAATGGAGGAAATAAACTTGGAGATTTAAAATCAATGAGTGATAAAATCTAGGTTTATAATTTCCCCCAAACAATCCACTTGATTTAATTCTCCTTCCCTCTATGATAAATTAATCCACTATGGTTGTCATCCAAGAACACTAAATTCTCTACAAGCCTCTTCCGATGGTCATGTAAAAATACCCTTCTAAACTAATTCCCTATATGCCTATGAGAATCAAATCAAGAAGAATTCATTAAGAATAAGTTCTCATAAGGAATGCACATGCAACCTGAGTATATTCCTATCTCAAATTAGCATATGTTAATCTATCTAGGTCATGAACACAAAATAACTCTGTCGATATTATTAAGGTTCACCAAATCAATTCAATCAATGATCAGTTAATCAAATCGCATTAAACATTGGATAGAATAAACAATCACATGTGGGATCATAAAAGAAAGAAAGAAAACTAATCAAATATCATGAACGAGTTCCATTATAACCCTAGAACAGAAATTAGTTCTTCATTGAAAAGAAAACAAAATCACAAAAGTATTTAGTCATTCTTAGATTACAAAATTAAGAGAAGAGTTAAAGTTAAAGAAGATAAAACTCAAGAGCCGATCTCCAATTCCCGTCCTCCTTCTCAATCTTTTGCCTCCAAGAAAAACCCCAAAACTTCTGTCCCCAAATAAGGGTTAAACTTTCCTATTTATAGATATGGAGTCATTAGGGTTTAAGAGTCCCAAAATCCGTCTCTAATTCGGTCACCACAAATTAACGTGTAAAGCTGGAAACGTAAGCAGGCCATGGCCTCCCAATATATCATGCCGCGGCTCGTACTTTTATATTTCTGTTATGCCATTCTTGAATTCCCGCCACGGCCTCGTTTTCTATCAAGCTGCGGCTTGAAGACTTTTTAGCTTGTATGCTTAGCTTCCTTCTTCCGAGAGTGAACCAATTTGGAGTCAGAATTTCTCCTAAATGTATGCACCTATCCCAATGTTCCATATTGTTCCTAATCTGTAAAATAAGCATAAAAATCAAATAAAAACATATAATCACATAAAAAGTATAAAACTAGCTAAACTTAAATAAAAACAACTAAAAGACTCTAAAATTAATAAAATATTATATTTAAAAGTGGTTAATTCGTAAGTATAAAACCTACTCATCATGGGTTCCTATTAGACTAGACAGTTCCTAATTGTTTCAAAGGGATAACTTGAGTTTCCAACCCAGTTATCTGAAATCGAAATCAACTAGTTTAATCCTCTGATGAGAGGTGGTGCACGATGCTGAGCAAAAGTACTCTTAAATCACCTCTTCGTCTAGATAGATGTAGTCTATCCCCTTAGTACAGTAAGGTACAATGAGACAGGATTGCATTTAGGCACTAACTCCGATCAAGAAGTCCAATTGGTGCAATTCAGGCCACCTTTGTCTATTGAGTTCAAAGGAACCTTTGGTCGAGTTTAATCAGATCTTAATTAAATTTTATCTTGTGTGAATTAATTTTCTAATAGGGTAAAAGATAGGTGATGAAATCCGATTCTTATGTTGTTAGTGCCATCTTTGTAAGAGTGCCCTTTTTACTAATGTGCAATCGGAAGTGTGCAGTTAATTCACTCAAATTTAATATAGAAACCCACTTGCAAGGAATGCATGGGGGTTTTGAGTTTTACCTCCCATTCTAGACAGGCATTGAGTCAACTTGGGCCACCGATACCAAACTCGATGTACGAACCCGAGGAGCTGAGATAGTTACGTCCCACTGTCGTCCTCCCTTAATTAAAATTAAAATTTTAAAATAAATTAAAAACTTCTAAAAATAAAATTCTACTATAGTTCTACTTTAAATAAAAAATAAATTTCTATTTCTTCGTTAAAGAATCGGATCCGGGTGTTGGGATAAAATTTCTGAACTACATTGCTCCTCGTTGAATTCTTAGGCTAAAAATAGAAAAGAAATTAAAGTTAGAATTTCAGAAAAATTATATGTTCATTGAAATCCAGAAGTCTGAAGAAAGATTTTACAATAATTTGAAGTGCGAATCTTGAGGTTTGATCGCGACGCCACAATTAACCCAGGCAATGCGGAATTTTTTTGATGAAATTAGATCAAATTTTAGGGTTTTATTTGTATTGACTCCAGGAATCCAGTGGTATTTTTTTGAATTTTTCTGAAATAAAAATTGTGATCAACAGAAAATTGAATTTTGGATAAAAAAATATTGGATTACATCGTTGTCCTTGGCAACATCGCCAATTTGTTCGAGCTATAAATGATAATAAAATAAAGAACAAAAGAAAATCTTGGTAGGCAAGGGTCGAACCACAGAGACAACGTTAATCCAAAGTATTTTTACTTTCAATCCAATTCAATTTTAGCAAGCGATTTAAAAGCATTTTACAAGAGATGATTTATCTATAATAAATGAATAAAATAAAATAAAAAATTGAAAGAAAAGTGTAGATCAATTGGATTCACCTTCACAGGCTTTATCAATGAATTCTGATTCTCTAATTATCTCAATCCACTAAACAAAGCTAATGCTTGTGGATCGGAAAATCAAACAGTTATAATATAAACAAGATCAAAAGTATGCAATAAATTAGACTGAGATTATTAGATAAACATTAAATGTTCTCTGTAAAACATGGTTATTCTTGAATTTATCAAAGTAAGATACTATCAAAATTTTGAGAAACATTCAATGGTTAACCTAATAAATACCTAACAATATCACAATAAAACTATGAAGCCATTACGAAATAGTAAAACACTAATAAATCTTGCTTCAGCTTCCTTAACCGATCTAACAGAGATTTAGCCAACAGTCATCGCAAGAACAATAAAGCAAAAATAAAGTAAAGAAAACATGGAAAGGAAAAGGGATGAGAGAAATAAATTATCTTTATTGTTTCTTGACTTGAAACCGGCTAAGCCTCCTTACGACTTTCATAAAACTAAGAAAAAAAATATAAAAACTTATACTAAAAAAATAGAAAAAAAAAAAAAGTTGACCTCCGGGGGAAATTGGAGATCTTGGAGAGGAGATGCCCTTTAATCTAGTTTCTATTTATAGAGAGATCAGATTAGGGTTTCGAAAACATCCCGTGATTATAAAAATATCAAAATCCTACTTCAATACGAATATCTTTCAACTGTCAAAGTCCAATACAAATTTCGAGATTTGACTTTATTCGTTGACCGTGCTACCATCGTTAACCATGGCTTCGCGATAAAGTTTTGGT
This sequence comes from Akebia trifoliata, assembly GCF_017979445.1. NCBI lineage: Eukaryota > Viridiplantae > Streptophyta > Magnoliopsida > Ranunculales > Lardizabalaceae > Akebia > Akebia trifoliata. The sequence goes on from NC_141390.1 coordinate 19,191,123, forward strand.
CAATGGACTTGAATTTTGGTTCATGGTCTTATTTTGGATCCTAGATCAAAGTGGTAACTTCAAATTTTCTTGATTCAACTTGAAACTTCGCGAATAATTCCTATTACACGTTAATAACAGTAATTAGTTCTGAATCACATAATTAAATTGAAAACAAGAATTATTATGAACTAATAATGTATTATATGCAATTAGAAGATTTAGTGTATAATTTACTGATAAAATCTATATAATTAGGACTCTAGAAATGACTTTCTAGACCTTGTTTATTGGTCGAGGAAGCCAGAGTAAAATTCTATTAACTTATTTCTATTGTTATAATAAGTAGCTCTATTGTTTATTGTGAAAATTTCTTAAGTAAAAATTATCGGTTGGAAAGTTGATTGTTCTAGCTGTTTAGATGGTTTATACTTTGATTAGTTCAAGATAAACCATGCTTTACAAAGAACCTTTAATATTTTGCTTATAATTTTGACTTAATAATTTATTACATATTTTTCAGAATTCCTTCGTAATATAATTGATTGATATTCCTATCCACAAACATTAGTTTTGTTTAGTGGATTAAGATAAATAGAGGACATCTAAAGATTGTTAACAAGACTTACGATGGTGGATCAGACTGGTCTACAATTTTTTTTTATTGATATCCGGTCTACACATCTTTATAGTATTTTAAATACTTTCTTTTAATGTTTTGTTTTAGATAATTTATTCTCGAAAATTATTTTTAATAGATTATATAAACTTGAATTGGGTTTGAAGTAAAAAGAATACTGGATTAACATTGTTTTTGTGGATCAGTCCCTGCTTGCTAAGGTAACTTTGTTCTTTATTTTTATTTGATAATTTACACTGAACATGATCCTCACCAAAAATCAACCCATTCCGAAACTTCTAACCCCCTCAAAACAAGTTCAAGCATCATAAATCATCCAAATTTTTTTTTTTTGTAAATCAATTTTGATGGGGTTAAAAGTATTAGAATGGGCTGATTTTTGGTGAGGATGATGTCCTCATTATAGAGATCATGTCACCAAAAGTAGCTCATTTGAAAACTTTTAATCCATATAAGACAAAACAATTTGGTTATCATGTGGGTTGCCCTTATGAATTCATGGGGTGCTTTTATAATCACCCAATTATGAAACAACCCTAAATACATACAAAATATTACGAGCCACGTTTTTCCTTTAACATAAGTCTCCTAGGTGTTAGTCTGCCAGAGGAAGCTTAAAGGCTAGCATTGGAGGCAAAGATTTTTCAAAGAATTATTGTCGATGCATGAATCAAGTTTCCCTAGATTGAATCAACAATTTTGTGTCTTGTTAGACAATTTGGTATGTGTCATTGATCTAATTTTCCACATATAATAGAAGGGAAAGTAGGTTAAACTTAGTTCCCTGATATGGGGTAATTAACAAGGGCAGAGCCAAGTAAGGGTGAGTGGGGACTATATATCTGCTAAACCTTTTGAAAGAAAAATCGATTATTTAGCCCCACGTTTTAATCGATATTAGATATATGCCCCAATAAAATCGATGATTTAAGGCCCCATATTTTAAAGATATATATATATACCCCTAAGTTTTTCAATTTGGTGACGTATATCCTTTGCCCTAATCTTCTAAGACTAATACTAATGGGGAAAATAAGTTTGACCTCACTAACTTAATAAGATTTCAAAAATTACTAAGGGTCTTTGGGCCCACATGGATTACTACTTTGGTAATCCAATACCACAACCCTTTAGATTTCATGGAAAAACTCAAATGCAAGGAAAAATAATTCAAAATTTCTTTTTTGGACTTGATCCAGGATGTTGAAAATGGACGTCGAACTTCTCCCAAATTTAAAATTAAAATTCAACAGTGACAAATAATTTTTTTTTTTTTTTAAATTCTTTTGTTCAAAGTTCTTATAATTTTGTTATCTACAACCCTATGGCATTAGATCATGTTTTTGGATGCCACAAGGTGATGCGGCCAGGAAATTTTCCTTACTAAAGTATTTTCAATGCAAAATGACTTAAGGACACTCACTTTCAATCTTTATTCAACATTTGGGGAAAACATCGGTGATTTAGCATTCCCCACCCCACTTCATCCCACCCCACCAGTTTTGATTGATGCTAGAAATACCCTTGTATTTATATCCACATTTTAATCAATGTTAAAGATAACCCCTTTGTTTTTCAGACTAGCAACCTGCATCCATTGGCTTTGATCTTTTCAGATTAATGAAAACTAACTTAGGGGTCCTCACTTTCAACCGCTATTCATTTTCGAGAAACATAGTAATAAAGTCAGATTCAGTAATTATTTAGAGGAGATTCAATTTATTTAATTAAGATAAATTTGAAAAAGTTTCATAAAAAAGTCAGAAATGTTTTGGAGAGTATAAAAATGATGTTTTTGAGTTTCTTGTCAAAATCCATCATCAACTCCCTAAAAATTCTTTCTTCTTGTTGAGATTTTATTGTTGAAGAAAATAAAACCTTTTGAGATATTAAGCCTATGCCAAGTTGTTTTACAAGTCTGAAATTTATGATTTTAGTGAAAATCTTTTGTTACTCTTATGAAGATTAATTATTATTGGCCAACCATTGTTTGTTGTGACAAGCCCAACATTTTCATAGATGTAAACAAAGATCACCAGTCAACCATTGTTAGACCTTAGCCCCCAACAGACCAAAAATCCTGTCTCTTCCCCTGGTAACCAACTTTATAGTAAATTTCCTTCCACGTAGCATATATAAAAGTCGTGGTAAGGTTTGAAGTCTAACCATATTAGTTAGGGTAGGATCCTGACTAACGCAACCTGGCTATCTTAGCTAGATTAGCCTTACTTTGATTGAAATATGCATGTTACTTCGCTTTGCTCCATGTCCTTCAAATTCAAAAAGAAGGTTTTATAGTTTTGCTGAGTTACCTTGACACTTGAATAAATTTTAAGTGGACTCAGATTAATTATTTGTCAATTGGCTAGACTCAACCCACAAATCAAAAAGAGGGTTTGTGTAGAAGAAAAAGAAAAGAGGGAAAATTTTCCTCAATTTTCTCCCAGCAATTTACCCCCAAATCACTATCCTTATATTCAAACCCTCAAAATGAATCACAAACACCATCCTGCCCTCTATAAATCACCCTTGCAAATCTAGCTAGGATTGATAAGGTATATAATTTTGGTGTTTAAATTCTAAATAACCACTAATTCAACAATTAAACTCAATAACAAAAATGAACTCAACTCTCAATAACAAAACATTTGGTTTTGGATGGAGTTGAATTACTATTACATAAAAAGACTTTAGACATTCATTTTAACCAATGTCTAAAGTCACAATAAACATCAGTTTTACACAATCGATGTCTAAAGTTTATTTATTTTTAAATGATTTTTGTTTTTTTTTGCATACTTGTCATCTGCATCTGAATAAATTCAACCAGATTACAATTTATTTATTTTTCTAATAAAAAAATATAATATAATAACCAATTTTGTGTAGCAAGATATACACAACAATAAAATACCAAAATAAGTTCACACAAAAAAAGATCATGTTCTCACTATTTAAACAAACATCTTATTACCTTACTAATCCATCATCATTGCCATCCACACCTAGCCTAAACATCAGCCACATCCCCATCCCCTTTCTCAACATCCATCAACCTCATCCCATGAACAACCCACCTCATGTGTGAAACATCAAAGCTTGCCGAATTTGAGCCACTGCTGCTTGTCGTCATTTACATTTTCTCAACTCACTTGAGCCTTTCCTTTCTTAGCCTCTCCAACTACTTAACCATTTTCCAATGAAATATGGACAGATGTGTCTCACCAAAGTTTGTTGACATTAAGTGGGCCATTGCCAGCCACCTGAAAGTATAAGAGATCCCAAAGGCTAAACAAGACCTATTAAAGTCGTGGCCAATTCCAATTCCAAGAGAATAAATTTTCGAAGAGAAAACTTTATCTAAACAGAAAATTAACAACAATCACAGATAGTAACACAACAATATAACTGAATTCCCATTTTAATTGAAGGACAAACTATCAAAGTTGATTATGGTACCCAATGCTCAAGCTAAAAAAGAAACTTGTATTTCAGTATTTGGGTTTAAATTATGGAAACTTGTCTGTCCATACAGTATAGTGCATATATGGATACTTAAAATCACTTGACTTAAAAATGGCTCTTGGGCCTTGTGGCTACTCGAGCTTTCTTGAAAACACCTTGGGTCAAGTCCATTCTCGAAAGGTTTTTGGTGTTCTCGAGCTCGGCCCAGGCCATATGGGGTGTCTATAAGCATGTTAAGTGATTCATCAGTACTAGAATCATTGTAGAGTGAAGTTTTAAAAATTGCAATGTATATTCTAAATAGAGTTCCTGTAAGGTAGTTTCCAAAACTTCTTTCGAGTATGGACTAGAAGGAAACCAGCTTTAGGACATTAACTTGTTTGGGACTATCCTTTGAAAGTAAATATTTATAACCCACAACAAAAAAATTTGATAAAAAACTATCTTTAGATATTTTATCGACTATCCAAAAAAGTCAAAGAAGGGATACAAATTTTATTGTCCCAATGACAATACTAAGATGGTTGAGACTGAAAATATTAGATTCTTAGAAAATGACCAGATTAGTGGGAGGATTGAACCAAGAAAGGTAAATCCCGAAGACGTTAGGGTAGATATCCCAACACTCAATCCTTAGAGAGAAATTATTACTCCACAGGTTGCCCAACAACTTGGTGAATGGGAACAACAAATAAATGATAATGATTTACCAATTCAAGAAGATATCTGCCTTGAAGAAGATATAGATTCATCACAACTAATAGTTCTAAGGAGATCTTAAAGGCAAAGAAGACCTATCATTTCAGATGATTATGTAGTGTATATAGAGGAATCTAAATTTGATATTAGGGTTTATAACAATTCAACCTCATTTTCACGAGCTATGCAAAGTAATGATTCTATAGATTGTTAGATACCATGAAAGAAGAGTTTGAATTAATGGAACACAATGATATTTAAGATCTCATCCGATTAGTCAAGAAATGTAAGAAAGTCGAGTATAAATGGGTCTTTAAGATCAAATGCATCTCAAAGGATAATGTCGAACAATTGATAGCCATACTCGTGGCCAAATGATTTATTCAGAAAGAAGGCATTGATTACAAAGAGATTTTTCTTTCAATTTTTAAGAAATATTCTCTCAGAATCATCATGACACTGGTAGCTCATTTTGATTTAGAGCTTTATCAAATGGATATGTGTAAGATATAATGGTATTTCATATATGTATCATAATGGTATATGTGTAAATTCATTTGTTTTCTAGTTTTGTATATATACCACAATTCAAGTGAGAGAGTCAAGTTTGACTCCTCCCACTTTTTCCATTATTTTCTTTTCTAAATCATAATCTGATCTTTTACATGCTATCCAAGCTTCTCTAATGATAAGATATTGGTTATCTCTCGTTTTCTTATGCATTTTTTTTCTTTTCTCTCTTGGTATAAACTAGATTTTTCTGATCTAATTTGTACATATTATCTTCGTGGTTAGAATCTTCTATTTGGAAGATTTTGTTTTTGTGGTTGAAAAATATCCCTAATGTGATCATAGATCAAAGGATTTTTATCAGTTATTAGTGGTTGGTTATGGTACGGTGTGGTGGGTAGGTTTTAAATTGTGATTCTAATCTTCAAGGTACCCTGCGACTTTATTTTGAGAGGTATTGGAGACCTGTAATTTTATATGAAAAGGATTTTGAAGCCTTGCGATTTTATTAGTAGGAGTTTTAGAAACCTAGAACTTCATAGGGATAGATTTCTTTTTGTTTTTTAGATGTTTTTCACAAATCTTGGTTATAGTTTCCAACTAAAACTACAACACGTTGTGCCTTTGCTTTTGTGTACATGTTGATTTACCAAATAGACATATTTTTATGGTCTCGCTATGCCAAAGTCAAATATTCTGGAGAAGATAGGGATGATTTGAGAGGGTTGTTCGATGGTGTCATTTCTTATGATTACATGTTAGGTTCTAGTGCTTCTTTTATGCAAAATTGGGAATGTTCTTGCATCTTCTTTCTACACCCATGAAGAGTTCCTTTTGAAAATGCCCTGATGAAGGTATTACCATCAGTTTGGTCAAAATGCTCATGATCTGTTCTTGTTAATTTGTTGGATGATGTGCTTGCGATGAGGGCAACATTACAAGCATTGAAATGAACGCTATTATGGAAGCAACGAAAATTTTATAAGCTCGGATTCACTCTATTCCTCATCAACAATATTTTGTAGATGGTGAAAGAGATTCAGAGGATGGACAACTCTTTCCTCACATGTTCATTTGAATTTTATTGGAGACAAACTAATAGAGCATCTCATTTTCTAGCTCATCTATTTTCATGAGATTTTTTTTTCTTTTTGACATGAAGTCAAAAATATTCCTCAGCTTGTGAGAATTATTCTAAATGATATAAGAATTTTTTATTTTTTTTTCCTTTCCAATCAAGCAGGAAGGATTTTATCAGGATAAATTACCATTTAGTGAGCTGAATTTGACGAATTTACGATTCCGGCTAGCTACTCATTTTAATTACTAAAACTTGAATTTGCGGAATCACAGTTTTTGATTAAGTGACGGGATCGTAGTTTTGAAATGATAAATTCGCTGGATTTTCCCCCCAAAGTGACAATATTACTAAAAGTAGTGAAATCTGTGAAATTGTCACTCTAAAACCTCCAATATTGTTATCGTTTACGTTTTGGAGCCAGAATTGTAAATTCGTGGAAAGTTAGTCACTTTTTGGTAAATATCACTTTTATTAAAATAAAATATAAAATTTACAACCGCCTAGTGTTGGAAGACCCATTTGGTCTCCGACAAACGCTTAACAGTCCAAGAAAGGAAGATTTTCTACAGACTCAAAATCAGAGGACTTGGTAGAAGAAGACACAGCCATTAGCTTCTTTAAATGATGCAACATGTAACGACACTAGCCTGTACAAATCTTTTCAATAAATTGGTGGGGCTGTCCCTTCAACCACCCCATCCTAACAATCCAAAAAAATAAAATAATAAATAAATAAATTTGTGATAATCTGACTAGCGCATGTGGCACACTCAATCGACTCTCCTGACATAACAAGTTCGGAACTGTACATCTGTATGCCTTGAGATACAAACGTGCACTTCCCCATATATGTGTGTATCCCAAGGCATACAGATCTAAGGTTCCCGAACTTGTCACGTCTGGAGAGACTGCCACTTGAAATAGTCAGATTTTCACGACTAACAAAAAATAATAATAAAATGTGACTAGTCATATGTGGTCCAATAATTGGGAATGATACCATTATTGCCAAATCATGCTCAATGACTCAGTGTGACAGATCTCTTGGACAACGTGTTAAAAGAATCCAAAGAAAAATCCATGGCCTATTAAATAATTTCTAAAGCAAGACAAATATTGTTCACAGATCTGACACCACTTATTGTGTGTTCGATTCCGATCTTATCTTCCTCTATCCCTGGATGAAATTTGAAGTCCGAAGAAAATCAAAGGAATTCCATGAGAATTTCATTTTCTCTTTCTGTGTCTGATTTTTTCATTTAAAAAGATATTATCGGATTCATCTATGAATCCAACTAAGAAACATGGATTTTAACTTAAAGACTTCGATTTATCAATCAAAACTTCTAGGATATCTAAAGCAAAAACAACCACCCACCTTGATAAATTAAAAAAATAAAAATAAAAAATAAAAATCAAAGAATCTCAATGGAATCTCACTTTCTCTTCTGTGATTGTTCTTTCAATTTAAGAAACATTATAAGATCCAAATTTTGAAATATGGGTTTTACCTTGGAAACTTAGATTTCTCACCAAAAAATAAATAAACTGTGGATTTCTAGATTTTTTTTTGTTCTCAATGATCTCTTAAAGAGCAATAAAAGAACCATAATCATCCTCATATACATAGAAAACATACTATTACTAGCTATACATTTCTAAACGATGAAGAATAAGATGATGATGACACCGACGATGATGATGACAAGATGATGGTTGTGGTGATGACAGCATTGGAGATGGAGTTGGTTGTTATGGTGGTGATGCTTATTACCTTCTCTACCTGTTGGAGGTGGGATTTGGACCACTAGGTACTTCATGTGCACTCCCTTCGAATTGCCGACCAGTAGAATGTGACGCCCAAGTATGTTTGTAATTAATTTGTTGGGGACGCAACTTCATCGTAGATTGAGAATTTGTGGATGATTCCAAAAGGAATCTCCTTGTCGATAATGTAGAACTCATGGAAAACTTCAGCTTTTCAGAAGTAGAAGTGAATAGAAGAAGGATGAAGAGAAGCCCAAGAAAGAGAAAAAGAGTTTGTGATCTTGGAGAGCTCTCATATATGGATGTTGTTGTTGTTGCCATGCAATCAAAGCAAATAATCCACCCCCCAATAGCCCACAAGAGAGCAATATCCATGAACCAGTTGTACCTCCAAGGCTAAAGAAGGAAGGAAGGGAGGAAGAAGAAGCTTCAATGGAAGTAGATTTAAAGGAAGTTTTGAAATTTGAATCACATTTTGTTTGTGATTTGAACCAGGTACTATATCTTGATATGGAAGTCTACATGAAAATGAGGGAACAGACAAATGGATTACGAAATTGCCCCTCATCCTTCCACGGAACTACAAAAATACCCTTGATGGAAATATGGGGTTAGGTTTGACATGCTTTAAAGAGATAACCAATATGCCCCTTTTGTGTTCGTAACTATTACTTTAATATCAAAGAGGAGTTCCAATCACTATATATATTCTTTTACATTTAGGCCAAGAAGAATTGTCATAGTTGATTCGTTTACAGCTAAGTGTTCCAAAAAGTTTCGTGTATTTGCCTGTAGATTTGTCACAGTAAAATGGTATAAAATTTTGGTTGGTGGATATAAAGAGGAATAAAGAATAGTAGAAAGCAATACTAATCTAATTCCAATCACTATACTGAAATGCATTTTACATAATATTCTATTACGATGATTGATAAGACCTTTTGGTAAGGACTGCAATGATTTTTTGGTCTAAAAAATAAATTATAATTAATATGGTAGTATCCCTCTCCAATGATGTTATTTGTTATGTAAAGCACGTAACTCAATGGGTAAATTACCATTTTGTGAGTTGAATATGATAAAATTTCGATTCAGTCTTACTGTTGATTTTAATTGCCAAAACATCAACAGCGAGATAGCTGGTTTTTAAATGTGATGATCTTGATGATATAAAATAGTGACGATCTTGCTAAAAAGTCGCGCTGTGTGATTACTACACTTTTTGAAATGTGCCACATGTACACCAAATGTTGTAGGTAAAGGACACCGTTCTGGATAACTATTCTTTTTGGAAACACATTTTGAAATGTGGATTCCTCGGTAGGAAGGAAGTCGCAACATAAACAATATAATTGTTGTTATAACTGCAACACTAGCCCACTGTTATGACCTTAATTACAACAGAACCTTTTACTTATTGATGAAAACATCAACGCTGCGAACATCTTATGGTAAAGTAGGATAAGAAAATAGCCCTTCAATAACCAAATTGACATAAGGTTGATTCTGGTGCCAACGATGCTTCTAACAATGGATTCATTGATCCCCTCACCTTTTCTTCAGTGGATCAAAGAAAAAGAGGAATCGAGGATTGTACCATAAGAGAAGCAATATGCAAGGAGATTTAACCAATTTAAGGCATTCAACATGGAACTATGTCCTTATTGACTCAGCTGATGGACAAGTTAAGTCAACAAACATGACTTGACTAATATGTCGACCCATCATCAATCAAAAAGAAAGAAAAAAAAAATGGTAAATTTGGCATGTGCACAAGGGCTTTGAGGTAATAGTGTCAAACCCTAATGCTTCAATGAAGACTTGGCTAAAGTTGTAATTTAAGCTACAAAGAATCTTGATAGATAAAGCTGGTTGCTCTTTGAAAGAAAAGTGAGATGGGAGGGTTGAGGTGGTGTTGGCCTTTTCTTGCTTGGCTGGTTGCCCTTAAATATCTCTTTGACTTGGACAACCCTAAGGAAGGAAAATAATGGTGTTATTGTTTACTTGCTTTTTTGAAAAATCACACTGAAATCAAAGCATCGTATTCTCTCAATCACTGTTCTCTCTTTCTACGAGGGCCAGATCTTGTCCCCGTAATGGGATGCATGGGTCCCCACTACATTCGTACGTTAAGGGTATTTTGGTAAAAATATTCAAATTGTCATCTTTTAGTCACCTATTGTGCTTTATGACCTGAATGCTTACAAAAATCATTTTATTCTCTTTTCATATTTTATATTGTAAAAAGATGGATTGAGTTCCCAACCAAAAAGATGAATTTTCCCTAACCAGCGAAACTAAAATTGTGCCATCCATCTAAAAGATTGTATGCCATTTTTTATCATTTCCTAATGGATTATGATGTGGATAATCCATTATTGGGTTAATAATTGAGTGTGATAGATGTATTGTGAGTGCATAATTATGATAATGACGTGGACAAATAGTAAGGGACCATGTGACCACAAATGCATGAGGAAAGTGGGTGTGGTGGGTACGTGTAGTATAGTAAGGGGTAATGTAATCCATTTGATGGATAAGTGATTCTAGTCGAGACCCATACGTGTCAACTCGATTAAGTTCAGAATAGGACTCAACTAGGGTGACACATGGCAATGTTAAATCACTCGGACAAATATGGCAGAATGATCTTTACTGTCAAGGAAAACAATAAAATTATCTAGGGACTAATGTGAATCTGAAAAAGAAATTCCCTAATTTGGTTAGGATGCTAGTGACGATGATATTCTCATATTAAGATTAAAAGTATGAGAAATAAGAAAAAATCATAATTTGAAAAGAACTTAAGAGGATAAAGATAGAAAGATCTTAATTCTCCAAAAGATATTAATCAGTTAAAAGATTTTTGTAGAAATTATCAAAGGAGATTAAATTCTACTCATCTATAAATACAAGAAAAATCACACATGTAAGGGACTTTGTGTTTGATCCTAGAAGTCACTCCTTTGTTTATTTTTCTAACTTGATCGTCAGAGGGTCTTGATTTGAGAAAATCTTTCAAATTTTAAATTTTTTGTAAGAGTCAAAGAATGATCATCATTGAGATTCGAGTTAGGGGATGACATATTCTTTTTTTTTTTTTCTACCGGTATTTGGCTAGCTAATCAATTATTTTAAAATTCAAAAGAGAGATTATTAAAAGAAAAAAAAAGTAGCGTATATAAATAAAACAATCTCTCTCTCTCAAACACACAGTGTGTGAGCATGTCTCCAAAATGCTCAAGATGAGAGCGTGTAGTGTTATTTTCAATATAAAAGATTATAACTTAATTTATTGTTTGATAAACATCTTGTCATACCCATACAAAAAAATATAAAACATCTTATCATAATTGTTTCGGGCACAATCAAATCTGAAAACAGAATCAATTCTATAGGTTTCTTTTCCATGAATCCTTTCCATTGGCATTGTTGTTTGTTTGTTTGTTTGTTTTTTTTTTTTTTTTTTCATTTTATAAATTACAAAATAATTTAAGGTCTTTACGATTAAAACTCATTTCCAAGAGAAAATATGAATTTCTCGGGAAAATAATCATGGAATAACTAATTATGTGGCAAAATGTATATCACCACTTGATATGACTGAGAGAATCTGTCACAAGGTGGGATAATAATTTAATGGGGGAGTGGGCTGGGAAAACATTTTACTTGCTAGAGTGGAAAATAGTTTTGGATGGAAAATGAGTCCGAAAACAAAAAGATGCAATCATTTATCTCAAAAATCGTATTTTTTTAGGAAAAATCATTTTTCCACCAATTTTTCATGTGCAATCAGACACACTCTTAATTAGTTATTACTAAATTTCAAGTAAATTTGATGAACAAAATGCATCAAAGATAATAATAAAGAATTTCAAATAACATAAGGGATTTAAAAAAATATATTTATTTTCCTCTTTTTTCTCATGAGAATAACGAGTCAATTGGACGTTAATTTATATACAAATTCTGTTGAAGGTGTATCCTTATTTTAAGGATTGCATTGTTACAAGAGATGAGAGATAAGAATAAAGAGATTGGAGAAGGGATTTGGTCATTTGTCATACTCATTCCCAAGACTTCTCTCTGACTTCAACTCAACATTGAGATGATAAGGTGAATCATGTAGTTGGTTTGGAACCCAACTTGCATTGATTTGGATCATTAGATTTTTTGTCTTCTATACTGCCCCTCAGACTGGAATGAGGTCAAGAGCACATGCCAAGTTTGTCTCTTAATTCAAGAAATAATGTTTTAGGTAGCAGTTTGTAAGGCTGCTTTCGATCAGGCACAACATGAAAAAAAGTCATATTTGACGGCCCAAGGCCGTCAAATTTCATAAAATTTGACAGACCAAGGTATCAAATTTTTTTTTCAACCAACCAAAATCATCAAATTAATGAAGGATGAGAGAAATTTGATAGTTCTAAGCTGTTCAATTGGGGAACATAAAAAATTTCGACAGTCAAGTGCCATCGAAATTCAATTTCTAAAATTTGTGGGCCCTGGCCCATCAAATTTTCTTGTCAAAATTTTCAAATTTCACGTAGTGGGGTTGGGGATCACCCCACGCCCAATCCAAACTTGACAAACACCAACCTGCACCCTTGCCCAACCCAACCTCAGGCATGGAATGCTCAACCTGAATCCTACCCAAGTCGGGTTGGTTGGGTTAATACATTCCTCATTAATATTAGGTAATTTGTTATTGGTAAAGGTTTATATAAATATAAGTGGCGTGTAACAGAACTTAAAATTTAAAATTATTTTTCCTAAAAATGTGTTTCAAATATTTATATACATAAAATTATGAGCAAATTTAAAGAGAGAAGAAAAATAATAAGACCAAATAAAACAATCATTTTTATTAATAATCCTAATTTTCAGAAAAAGAAAAACATTTGAAGTTGTAACATAATCACTGTATCACAACATAAAATTTACACTTAAAACAAAGCATTGATAACAAAGATTGGCTATTTATTTAATGAAAATAATCTCACATTAATTTTGATAGATAGATAAACATATGCATACATATTGAAATATGTATTATAAGTGTGAAAGAAACAAAGATAAGAAATATTTTTAAATTATAATCATATTAAGTTCAGGTTTAGGCAAGTCGGGTTGGTCGATACCTATGCCAGTGTTCAACCTGATTTGAATCATGTATTTTCTTTTTGTTTCCCAAATCTGAGGCCTAACCCAAGCTAACTATGCCCAGACATGGCCAAGGCTGGGTTCAACCCAGCAAGTTCAGGTTTTGCCTGCCCAAGTTGCCGCCCTAGCAGTTTGGTAAGAATGTCAGCAATTGAAGATGTGATGGGACGAAATGCATAAGCAAGGATGCAAGATCCACCTTCTCTCTGACAAAATGATGGTTAATCTCAATATACTTTTTTCGAGCATGAAAAATGGGATTGACGGTCATGTAGAGAACACTCACATTATCAAAAAGGGCATAGAAGGTTGAGAAAGAGCAATTTCAAGTTCATGGAGAATGAAAGACAATCAAGTGAATTCGGCCATTGTAGATGGCCCGATACTCTATTTCGGCATGGGAGTGAGCAATTGTAGGTTGTTTCTTCGCACTTTAAGAGAGAAAATTCGAACCAAGAAAGATGCAATAACCAATAGTCGAACGTCGAGAAGTGGGATATCCAACCCAATTTACTTCACATAATGCATATAGATTAAGTGTGCTTTTGGAGAGAATGCGAAGACGATGCTATAGTGTTCCTCAAACATAGTGCAAGATGCGTTTGACCAATTGAAAATGACCAACAGTTGGTTGCTAATGTACCCTTAAAGAGTACGATCAAAAAATAAGTTATTAGAAATACGAATATAACATTCCTTAACAACCATAGGAGTAGATATACCCTTACATGAGTTCATATTCGCTCAAGGAAGAAGATCTTGTGCATATTTGTATTGAGATAGGAAAAGTCTATCTAAAGAATGATAAACATCAATGCCCAAAAAAATATGTAGCAAGCTAAGATCTTTCGTGGAGAATGTTAAACTAAGAGTTTGCATGAAGTAATCAATGAGTGAGGCATTGTCTCCTATTAGTATAATATCAACCACGTATAATAGTATGACCATTGTAGATCGACTATGTCTATATATAAAGAGAAAAGATTTCACAACACTGCAAAAGAATCCATAACAAAGGAGAAACGTATTGAAATGATCAAACCACACCTTTGGGGCCTACTTGAGTTCATAGAGAGCACGTTTAAGGCGATATACTACATTTGGCTAAGATGAATCAATAAAACCCAGAGGTTGTTCCATATAAACATGTTTTTGTAGGTTCCCATGAAGGAACACATTTTTAACTTCTAATTGACAAATGTGCCAGTTTTTTTTACAATGGCAACAATAAGAATAGTACAAATACTTCTAGGTTTAATGATTGGATTAAATGTTTCAGAGAAATTGATACCTTCCTGTTGATTATACCCTTTAACAACTAATTGGGCCTTAAGATGCTTTAAACCACCATCAGCGTGTAACTTTTTCTTGAACACCCAATGACATTGTAACAAAAAAACTACCAACAAAGGAGGAAGCAAAAACACAGATATTGTGCTGAATAAGAATAACTCCTATTATAGATGAAAATGAATATCTATTACAAGCTAAATAAATACTCAAAAAAGTTCCTAAAAAATCTCAACTAACATCACGTTGAGTTTTATTTTAGCTAAATAAAAAGACACTAACGTCTAAATGCATAGACCAAATCAACTCCTACATAAATGGAAAGATTAAAACGAATTTGACTTATTCAAATAGCATAACTCTGCAACTTTGACAGTGAGTTGCACTAATTTGCAACATTCCCCTTTAGTGCAAACGTATTGTCAACAACACCAAGTGTACTTTTGAACACTTCAAACTTGGCTTTGCTAAGTGCTTTAGTAAATATATCAGCAACTTGTCTTTCAAATTGTATTTTCAGCAGTTGAATGTCTTGCGTCAATGCTTTTTCTCGAACGAAATGGAAATGTGTTTCAATGTGTTTTGTGCGAGCATGAAACATTGGATTTCCAGCAAGTTTAATTGCACTTTCGTTGTCACAATGAATGGAAACTGGATAATCCAAAGCAGAAAAAATTTCTTCAATAAGCCTCTTAAGCCAAATACACTCTTGAGTAACCATAGTAGCTGCTACATATTCAGCTTCACAACTTGAAAGAGCAATAGTGGTTTACTTTTTACTGCACCATGAGATAGCTGCTGAACCTGTATTAAAATAGTACCCTGTTGTGGAGCGCCTATCATTTACGTCACTAGCCCAATTTGTATCTACAAAACCAGTCAAAAGGAATAGTGTATTTGGTTTATAGAATAAACCAAAATTCAGAGTGCTCTTTACATAGCAAAGAATCCTCTTTGATGCAATTAAATGACCCTCACATGGTTTATCCATAAATTGAGCAATGACACCTACATAATAAGAAATGTCAGGCCTTGTGATAGTTAAATAAATTAAACTATCAACAAGTTGTCGAAAAAGTATTGCATATTCCAATCGTTTTCCTTCATCTTTAGTTAACTTCAAGCATGGCTTCATAGGAGTAGTCATTGCTTTTGACTCCCCTATATGAAATCGGTCCAAGAAACTTGCTGCATATCCCTTTTGAGAGACAAAATATCCACCTGACTTTTCAACCTCTAAGCGAAGAAAACAGCTAGCTTCTCCCAAACTCTTCATTTTAAAGCGAAGAGACAAAGCATCTTGAAGACGAGTAATTTCGGCATCGTCATTACCCATAATGATCATGTCATCAATGTAGAGAAGGAGCATTGTGCATACTGAGGTGGTCTTCTTAATGAATAAACTTGAGTCTGCATTTGAAGACTTGAACCCATAGAACTCAAGGTATTGAGCAATTCTACCGTACCAAGCGCGTCGAGCTTGCTTGAGGCCATACAAGGACTTTTTTAGTCGACACACATAATCTGGAAACTCCTTAGAAACAAATCCATGTGGCTACTCCATAAAGATATCTCGATCCAGCTCCCCATAAAGAAATGCATTCTTCATATCTAATTGCCATAACTTCCAGCCCTTGCAAACAGCTAATGAAACAATTGTTCGAATTGTCACCATTTTAGCAACAGGGCTGAACATCTCCTCGTAATCCAAATCATATTGTTGAGAAAAGCCACGAGCAACAAGACGAGCTTTATACATGTCGATTGTACCATCAGCCCTTTTCTTCAACTTGTAAACCCATTTGCAAGTAACTGATTCATCTTTCTTCAACTTCGGAACAAACTCCCATGTGCAGTTCTTGTTTAGAGTTGATATTTCTTCCCACATTGCTTCTTCCCATTCAGAAACACATCTAGATTCATTGTAGTACTTGGGTTCATTTCACATGAATCACCCATTAGAAAACAAGACACAACAGAGCAATTATTTAACTGCACTTCATAATCAGTTAAATAATCAGGTTGTCTTCTTTGTCTAGAAGACCTCCGAACAGTGGTCCCTATAGCTTCATCTTGTTGAATATTTTCTCCAGAATTAGTATTGCTATCCCTTTCATTTGATGCATCATCACTGAAGAAAGATGACAGATCAGATGTGCCTCTATTTGTATTTGCATCAATCTGATGTGTTGAAATTGCGTCAAACACTACATGACGAGAAACAACAACTTATTTTGTTTGTGGATCCATACATCTCCACCTTTTCCTGTGAATGTCATAACCAACAAAAATACAATGCCTTGCCCTCGGATCAAGTTTAGATCGTTTATTTTTTGAAACACGAACATAACAAACTAATCTAAAAACTCGAAAATAACTCACATTAGGTTTATGATGATATAAAGCTTCAAAAGGAGATGAGTCTAACCTCGCCCATGGAGGTAAACGATTTATGACATGACAAGCTGACTGAATAGCTACTGCCCACAGCTCTCTTGGAAGGTTATTTGCATGCAACCAAGACAAGCACATGAATGTGAGATGTGCCAATTTACGTTCAACAACTCCAGTTTGTTGTGTAGTGTCTGGACAAGTCATTTGGCGTTGTATGCCATGTTCTCTGCAATAATCCAGAAATTGATCAGACATGTCCTCTCCTCCATTATGGGTGCGAAAACACTTTATTAGCAGCAAAAATTCCTTCTCCACCTGCTCCTTGAATTGAATAAATTTGGAGAGAGTCTCACTTTTATTTTTCAAAAAATTCCACCCAAGTGAAATGAGAAAAATCGTTCACAATAACCATCACATAACGAAAACCAGAGTAGTTGGGTGTTCTTGTTAGTCCTATCAAATCTGAATGAATTAGTTGTAGTGCAGTAGTAGCTCTATTCTTTGAATTTGGGAAAGGGAGGCGGTGTGATTTTCCATATTGACAACCAGGACAAACCATATCATGGTAAATTTTCTTAAAGTGAGGAATTCCATCAAGAAGCTTCTTCGTAGATATTTTCTACAACAATTGATAACCAACATGGCCCAACCGAGCATGCCAAAGTGCTGCACTTGCACTCTGACCTTTTTTTTTCAACATATGCATCACTTGCAGACAATATATAGAGTGAATCTTTCCTCTTACCAATGAATAAAATACCAGCTTCAAGTTGTTTAATATTGGAAATAATTTTCACATTGTTTGGACCAAAAAGACCATATCTCCCAGAGTCAGCAATCTGAGAAACTGAAACAAGATTCTTCTTAAAGCCCGGAACATGATAAACATCTTTGAATGAAACACCACCAACATTTGATACATCAACATTAAAATGTCCTTCTTTCACTATAGGATGTAATGAATTATCAACCGTCGCAATGACTCTTCTTCCATTATGGGAACGAACATTAGAGAGAAGAAAAACATTTTCAGTTGCATTGTGTGAGCAACCTGAATCAACAATCCACTCTTCACTATAGTCTATAGAAGCATTAGCATGTACATTAACAGGTTGATCAATAGCTTCAATTGATAAGAATTGTTCCCATGTGTGCTGTTCAGACTTGTTGCTTTCTTGCGCAATATTTGCTTCTGCTTCTTTGAGATTTACACAACAATTTGGGTTGATATGGCCTGGTTTCCCGCACCGATTATACACCACCTTCACATGACAATCACGTTTGATGTGTCCCAACTTTCCACACCTGTAACGGCCTTTTAAATTGCCTTTGGATTGCCCTTCAGTTTTGGAGTGCTTGCTGTCATTTGAAGATTGCTTGGAAAAAGAATTGCCTTTTGCTTTGTCTTTTGTATAAAGAGCATCCTCCACCTGGGAGTGAGATTGCTTGTTGCTATTGATCATTTGCTTCACCAACACTTCCTGATTTTTGAGCAGATTCTCCAATTCAACAATAGAAGGTTGATTTACCTACCCTTGTATTAAAGAAATAAATGGCATAAACTCCTTTCGCAATCCTCGAATGAGATAACGACGCAAGAGAGCATCACTAATAAGTTCCTCCGTATCCAATTATGAAATTCCAGCACACAAAGTTTTAACTTTCAAAAAATATTCTGAAACCGACAAATTACCTTGAGTCATCACAGCAAGTTCATTCTCCAAGTACTATAGTCTCATCGTGTTCTTTTGAGTGAATAACCTTTCAAGTGTGTCCCATACTTGCTTTGGCGACTTCACATCATGAACATACTCGATGTACCCCTTGCTGATAGAAGTTCACAAAGCAAATAAAGCTTTGCCGCATTTGATCTTCCACCTCCTTCGTGTTTCAGCATTCTGTGGCGTATCTTCTAGAATTACATCATCATCACCAGAGATAAGATCCCACAAATCCTTTCCTTGTAGATAAGCTTCCATACATAGCTTCCAGTAACTATAGTTGTTACCAACAAACTTGTCTACACAGATATTACTTCCACCATTCATCTTCACTGAGTACTAAAATCAAACACATGATCAGCAACCTAGCTCTGAAACCATGTAACAAAAAAACTACCAACAAAGGAGGAAGCAAAAAAACAAATATATTGTACTGAATACGAATAACTTCTATTATAGATGAAAATGAATATCTATTGCAAGCTAAATAAATACTCAAAAAAGTTCCTAAAAAATCTCAATTAACATCACGTTGAGTTTTATTTTAGCTAAATAAAAGGACACTAACGTCTAAATGCATAGACCAAATCAACTCCTAAATAAATGGAAAGATTAAAACGAATTTGACTTATTCAAATAGCATAACTCTGCAACTTTGACAGTGAGTTGCTAATTTGCAACAGACATCCCACATTATTTTTCAACGGGGACCTAGAAACAAGATTGCAAGTGTGATTATGAATAAGGGCTTGCATTTTTTTCATCATGGCATGCTTCCAACCATCATGTTTCAAGGACGACTTGACTATCTTAAGTTCAAAGGGAATGGGAGATGTGAGAAGCTCATACTTGGGATGTGGTTTAAAGGTATGTACCTTGCTTCTAGTGACCATAGTGTTAGATGATAGAGGAAAAGGCAGATTGGGAGGGGAAATGGTAGACGGTCGGGTGGGTGTATCATGAGAAATAGAATCAGTTGTAGAATGATTGGGTATGTGGGTATTGGTCGGTGATATTTGGATTGGTTTGTTGGGTAAGATGTGTTGAAGAATATCATTATGAGGCGGGATTGATTCAATGTGAAGGTCAATGGATGGGATTGGAATTAATTCGGCATTAGGAAGGTGTTGATTAGCTTGGGAAAAAATAAGTGCAAAAGTTTGGGGAACTGAACTAGTGATGGGAGGTGGTTTATTAGACGAGGAAGGCGGACCAATGATAGTAAAAACATGTCTGTTGCAAGGGTCAACCCACTCAATAAGGTAAAAAAAGTCGCTACTTTCCTATTCAACATTAGAAGTGAGTTGAACAAAAGGAAAATTATTTTCATTGAAGACAACATGATGTGAGACATAAACTCTACCCGTAGTGCGATGAAGGCAACGGTAAACTTTCTACTTATCACTATATCCAAGAAAAATACATGGCACTGATTGAGGCTCAAATTTATTTGTTGTATGGTTAAGTAAATATGGGAAGCAAAAAGAGCTAAATACTCGAAGTGTATTATGGTCTGCTCTTTTCTGAAACAAGGTAGTTAGCATAGGGGCATGCCATATTCAAAGTTGGTGATGGAAGTAGATTTATGAGAAAATTTACCGTAGAGAATGCCTCTACCCAATAATGTTTTGGAATCCACCATTACACATCATGGCAAGACCCAATTCTATCACATGTTGATGTTTGTGCTCCGCTATACTATTTTGTTGAAGTGTAACTGGGCATGATAATAATATCACATTGGGACAAATGATTTAAGAATTCCATTTTTGAAAATTTACCACCCCCGTTGGATTGAAAAATCTTAATTTTTCGATCAAGTTGTAGTTCAACCATTTTGTGAGAAAAAAGAAAATACTCAAAGAAATTAGAGTTTCTCTTTAATGGATAAAACCAAGTATATTGAGAGAAATCATCAACAAAAACTACAAAATACCGAAAACTTTGAACTGGATTAACAAGAACAACTGCCCACAAATCACAATAAACTTTATTTAGTAGTTCCATATTAGTAGATGCAAAGAAAGGTAACTTAGCATTCTTACTCAATTGGAAACTTGTTCACATAGCACTTGATTTATTACTAATAGAAATTAACACATTATTTTTGAGAAATTTAATAAGTCGCTCTTGTTGATGTTCAAGTTGTGGCGCCACACATCTTCACTTGTAGTCCGAAATCGATTAGAAAAGTAAACTTCCTTATGTGTACCATCTAAAGCATAGAGACCATCATGTTTATTCTCCAATGCCAATATCTGATTTGTCCATGTGTCCTTGATTCGAAAACCATCACCCTTAAAATAGAAAATAGCAAGGATAATCAGCAGTCAACTGAGATATAGATAGTAAGCTCTTTTTAATATCAGGTACTACTAACACATTGGGCAAGGGAAGATATGTAGTACCTCTACAAAATTTTCATTCTCGGACATGAAAAATAGGCAAGCACTTTGCATTTCCAATCATAAAAGAAACAGTTCCAACATAAGGAATTAAATTTGTAAGTATACCTACATTTTTAGTAACATGAGCGGATGCTTCAGTGTTGGGAACCAATCAGCATCTAGAGTATCTGAAACTTGCATTGCAGCTAGAGTTTTGGGGATATCTTCAGCCTCAAATTTGAAAAGGATGTGCATTGTGTTGGCTAAAAGATTTGGCGTTTTCTTGTTGGTGGTTGAACCTTTGACCTGTTTGGGAAAAACCTTTGTCCCTAGAAGTAAATGAATGTCCTCTTCCTTTAGTAGAAAAGCCTCTCCCCTTCTCATTCATTGTCAAATTTTGCTTCTCATTCATTCTCAAATTCCACTTTTGGATTTGACATTGGTGTCTCTCCATTAATAAATCCAAAGTAGATCTTGACTCTCAATCAATGAGGGTATCTGTGTTTCCCACAGTAGAAAATTGTTGTGTGATAATTTGAGAGAGACAAAGTTAGCAACATTGAGATGGGATTGATATGGGTATTTAGACTCCATTGAATGATGAGAAGGTGATTCTTTTGGTATCTCTGATACCATAAAGAATTTCAAATAACAGAAGGGATTTAAAAAATATATTTATTTTCCTCTTTTTCTCATGAGAATGACAAGTACATTGGACGTCTATTTATACACAAATTTTGTTGGAGTTGTATCCTTATCTTAAGGATTACACTAGAAGGGGTTGGGTCATTCGTCAGACTCATTCCAAAGACTTATCTTTGATTTCAACTCAACATTGAGATGATAAGGTGAATCTTGTAGTTGGTTTGGAACCCAACTTGCATTCATCTGGACCACAAGATTCTTGGTCTTCTATAAGTAATTCTTTAAGAAATTTTGAAGATGATTCTTTTCTAGAGAACATGTTGGACCAGTCCATGATCTAGGATTATTAAGACTATAAACTGTTCAGATTACCTAAGACCAATCCGATATCAATTTTATCAGATCCGGAACTGGTCCCATATTTATCAGTTTGGATGTTTATACAATCTTTTGATCCAATGATACTTGGATAGGGTCTGGATCTAATCAAATCAGATTTTATATATAAAAATAAAATATAAGTGATATATCTAAACAAAATATCTAATATACTTTATATTATCACAATTATTATGGGATTAGATCCCCATTTGATTGGGACATGATTGATCCGAAAATGGCCCATTATGTTATCAAATCGAATCCTTATCAGATCTGGTCCTCATTGTAACCCATTCGTCAATCCAGACTTTAGTTATTAGAACGGATTGGATTCAAGGCTTATCTAATCCATTGACAATCCTCTATGTCTAGGATCTAAACCCAAATCTAAAACAGCTCCATTCCCTTTTGTAGTAAAATGCTTACCTCAACTATTTGTATAGATAGTAATCCTCCAAATAATTTGTGAATTATAGCTGAATTTTCCTAATGGTAGAAGAAATGATTAAAACTTTTATCCCATTCAATTCCTTGTAAAGATTTTAGTCTTTTTGATATTTTGGAATTATTTATGATTTATTATTTTTCTGAATTAAACAAATAAAAAATAGTTTATGCAAAAGTAAAACACAAATTAAACCTTATTTTTATTTTAAAAAAATATCTTAGAACCACATGAAGATTTCACCTTTGGAAAATAACTAACCATTGTTTATTATCAAATCTCAAGATTATTGATCAACAAGTTAGTTTTTACTCCTTTTATATATTTTTTTCTCTCTCCTCTCCCTAGGTTCTTTGAACAAGAGTCTTGTAACTCAATTAACTAAGATAATATCACTACATGAAAATACCTTTAATTCGACGGCCCACAACTGTCGAATTTTTCACAATTCGACAGTCTCACCCGTCGAAAAAAAAATTTGACGGTTGGAAACCATAGAAAATATTTTCGTTGGCTTTGAAAATCGTCGAAAAATCTTAACTCGACGTGTCTAAACTGTTGAATTACGTTAAAGTCTATGGCTTTGGACCATCAAAAAAAATATATTCAATGGTTAAAGGCCGTCGAATCACTTATAAATTCGATGACTTAAAACCGTTGAATTACTGTAAAGCCTAATAATAAAAATTATTGTAACCAGGCTAACTTGGTAAACCAACCAGCCACACACCAACCTAACAAACTGACCCACATGTCAATGCAGTGTTGAAGAAGGTAATGTGAAAATTCAACACTAATTCATCAAATCATCTTATTTTCAAATAGAAGCCTCAGAAATATCTATTTGCCTAACAAAGGAATTGTTACTAGGTGAAACACTTTTCAATCAAGTACATTGTGCTTGAGCAAGCTAAACCACTGATATTTCTAATAGCAAGGAAAAAAACAATTTAGATGCATGTGTTTTCCATTATAAATATTTTTGTTAATAGTATATATTAATCATATAAAATTATTACGTTCTTAGTTTTAAATTTGTTCCATGCTATTTTAGAATAAGAATTGAAATATTTAATAAATATGTGTAGAAGTGTCCAAGTGTTCTTTATTTGTAATAAGGCTTAAACATTTGACAACCATGCATGCATAAAAATATCAAAATTTCTTAATTTACAAAAAAATGAGTTCAAATATGGAGGCTAATAGGGTTGATTATGAAAAATAAGATATAAAAATAATCTCTTAAAAATATTGGGGAGTTCTCTAAATATGTGGATATGAGTATTATGAAAATTTTAATATGTATGCACACAGATTTTTGAAAGTTTTCTAGGCTGTTGAACTTGAATTATACCTGAACCATTCTTGTAACACATGTTTGTCGTTCTCCAACTTTTTTATCGAATTTTTGAATGAACAACTAAATGTATACTCCAATTATTGTATTCAAATTAATCTTATAGCGATTTCTTATTTTGTACATCTAATTGCTAACTATCATTGTTATTTTGGAAACTGTAGGAAACCATGACATTTCTCTTGGTCTGCATGTATTGGAGGCATCCCAATTTACAAAATACTCATGTTGGGATGTCTTCAATACATGTGAATCAATAGGAATGTGGGGATTTATGGGATCTCCCAAAATGGCGGGTCTTCATAATGGTACTCTTGCATATGTCTTCAAATTGTTGAAATTAACGAAGTCATCTTATCACTTGTTTTTAACTTTTCTTGGTATTAAGGCGCAAAGAGTGAGGGATGATGTTAATATTTCTTGATTACAAAAACAAGTAAGCCCTACCTCTTTTTTTATTGATTTATTTTTTTAACCTTTTTGTAGGTATGCAAAATTGCAAATCCATATTTGTAGTTTTTAGTTTGCAGAATGCACATTAACAGTCAACCAATTGAGCCAAGCATCCAGTCCAAATCTTACTAGAATACGAAAATCACCATCTCCTAGAAATTGCTTGAGGACTTTTATTGGGAGTTGTTCGAGCTGTAAATTTTAAAATTAAAAGAACAAAATTACCTTAGCATAGAGACAACGTTAATCTGATAATCTTTTCATTTCAAACCCAATTCAATTTATGCAAACGATTTAAAAATAGTTTTAGAGAGAAATTATTTAAAAGAAAAGACTAAAAGTAAAAACTTAAAATACTGGAGAAGTGTAGATCAGTCAGATTCACCATCACAAGTTCTATTAATGATTTTACCGTCCTCTGTTTATCTCGATCCATTAAATAAAACTAATGTTTGTGGATCGGAAGATTTAGCAGTGTTAGTAGAAAGGAAATTCAAAGTATGTGATTAATGTATTAAGTCAATATTATAGGATAAATATTAAATATTCTCTATGAAGCATGGTCTATCTTGAACTTATCAAAAACTAAACCATCAAAACTAAGGATCAAATAATATTAAATCCAATAACACTTAAGATTATCGCAATAAAATAATAAAGCATTAATATGAGAATAGTAAAAGGATTAATAAAACTTACTCCGACTTTCTCGACTGATCTAACGGAGAGTTTAGTCGATGATTATCGCAAGAACAGTAAAACAAAATAAAAGAAACATGATATGAAAGAGAGAAGAGATACGAAAGAAAGATGAATCCTCTTTATTGCTTCTTGAACTTTGAAATCGGCAAAGATTCTTCGTTTACAACTCTTTTTTAACAAAAGCTAAAAATAAAAACAAGAATGAAAACTATTATTATTCTGATTTCTAAATGTACAGATCTCCTTATTTTATAGATATCCCTTAAGTTCTGGTATGGTCTCCTATTTATAGAAACCATATGAGAATTAGGATTTTTTTAGGATTTTGAAAACTTTCTGTAATTACAATGAATCAAAAATCATAATTCATTGCGAATGATATTCAGTTGTCATTCTTCAACATAAACTTCAAGGCTGGACTCACCAACTTGACCCGCCGCCCTAGTCGACCTGGGCGTCATAGTCAAAGTAGGTCCAACTGACTTGAGTCTTGGTTAGCTGACTTTTCCTGGGTCTTTGATCATAATGAATGCTTCAAATCTTTTGAATTATTCTAGAAATTTATAATATTTTTCTTGTTACACGAAAATAACAGTAATGAATTCTAATATACATTATTTAATTGAAATCAAGGATAAATATGGACTAGCCATGCATGATGTCTAATTAGAGAATTTAGTATGTCATTTATCTGTAAAGTTTATATAATAAAAGATCTAGAAACCACTTTCAAGATCCTGATCAAGAGTAAAAGTGCCATATCATGATCCCTAGTAAAGCCTGATGCCTTAAATTAATGATAGTTGCTTACCTGGGTGAGAAGACGATAGCTCTTATTATTAGTGAGCGATCTCCTCTACACATTATCTTTGGATGTTTTACTATCTTTCAAACAATATACTATTCAAACCTCAAAGTATTCAGATGCACATGTTTTGTTCACATTCCATCCCATGCACAAGATAATTTGAGCCTTACATCTCACCCTGTGTGTTTTCTTGAGTGAGCTTAATTACATCGACCCTCGTCTCAAAAGGGCTACAAGTATTAATGATCCTTCTACACGACGATTCTACTTTTCTCGACATGTCATGCTTTTTGAACATGTGCCTTACTACGGAGCTCAGAGCTTTTGAGATTCCTTGTAATGGTAGGCCATTATGTTCCCTTATCTCACCTTAGGGGGAGAACTATGGAGGAGTTTATGCGAGACATCATCATAATTCTCTGATTTAATAGAGTCAACAAGATCTGGGTGACTAGAGTGATCAGCAACTTGATTAGCTTAAGAGACAGTTTCGCTGGTTTGTGAAGATCTTTTACTTATAAAGTTAATGTTATTTTGGTCGTAACAAGATATTTTATAATAAGGAAAATATATGAAAAGAGGAAGCATCTTATCTAATGTTATTACAAAAGGTAAAAAGATTACTTAATACAACCTACTCTAAGGTCTTTCACTAAATGTCTTCCAATTTTTGGGTAGAACTTACTTAACCAAATAAGAATTTTTTTTTTTAGGAGTGACTATTTGGAGATCACCTAGAATTCATTGCACCCCGTCATTGAAAATAGTCACCTTTCCTCTTTGTTGGTATGATTGCACTACAAAAAAAAATTAGCACTCCTCCAAAGAAGAAAGAGAGAGAGAGAGAGAGAGAGAGAGAGAGAGAGAGTACCTCATTCTCATTCTTCATCTTCTTTTTCATTTTCTCGAGATTTATAAATAAATGCAAATAAATTCTTCATCTTCTTCTTTTTCTTGAGAGAGAGAAAAATATTTTATTTTAAAGATTGGGGTGCAACTGAGCCATGTTGATTTACATATTCAGTCTTTTTTTTTCCAAGTATATTTTTTAACCTTATCTGAGAGTTCAACGCCGGCTATTGCAATACATCCCAAAGAAGATTTAATCTTCAATGGTCTTCATCATGTCTAATTTTTCAAATATTTTCTCATTTATAAAGCTTATCATTTGATAAATTTTCAAATGATAGGACTAAAATGTCTCATTCTCCACAAAAATATGCACACTATGAACCAACAATGATTTGCTACTTTCTTCAGTGCCATGCTATATAGATTGGTTACATTTTTTACAAGCAATGGATTCATTACTTGAATTTACAAGTATGACCAAATTCATTTTATACAAATTCAAGAATCCAAATTAAATGACTTACAAACAGAGATGTATTGACCACAATGTTAGTAACATACAATCACAAACAACTTACAAGGACCACCTAGGAAAAAGCATAGTAAATTGGCAACTTTCTTCAATGTCAAATGGTAAATTCAGTATTATAGGTATTTCAAAGCTGTGTGATAATTTTTGCATTATCTTTGCATATCATTCATGCAAAACTATTCATTTTGAGTCTATTTTCCTCCCTAAAGTACGCAAAAATAGAGCATGTTTAGAAATATCTAAACTTAATTTTATCTTTTTTTTCACATGGTACTTGTAGTTGTAAAAACTTGCACTACCTTGAGATCTGCTACGAAGTCTTGAAATCTTCACCTCCTATGCTCCTAGGCGTGTTTGTAACTCAACTTCTCTAACGCCCAAATCAGAAAAACAGAAAGTTTTGGTAGAATAACAGCCTACGGGTGAAAAAACGTATCTTTGGTGTCTCTATCCCTCTAATTTCAGAGAAAGACCCTAGGATCTTTCTTGATCCCCTTTCCAATTTGATCCTTATCCCATTTAGCAAGTAGATCCTAATTTGAATTGTGTTCAATCAAGATATTTTCCTAATTCTTTTTTTCTTCTATGGGATCATTCTCAGTTAAAGATTCCAACTATTTTACCAAATCTCTATTTTTTTACGGATTTGGGGGATTGAGTCGCTCTACCATGTAGTCTTGATCCGTTGTCATCCCTTGACCATCCAAGCTTTGAATCCATAGTTAAGGTTGCGATCAAGTCACCAAGCTTGCCTAAAAGATCGGGCTTTGGGTTTACTCGAATCCTTAGGTGCCATGTGTCATCCTATATTCCATACAAGGTTATTCTTCGCAATACCCCCTCTCGGGAGTTTGAACCATTGTTTGAGCCTTTGACAATCAAATTTCGGCACCACGTGACACATGTTTTCCCACCCTTGGGCCACGTACCCCTTATATGTTTTTCTTAGATTATACAATTAATGTTTTATGCCACATGTCATCTGGCCATTTCTACTTCAAAGCATGGCAACTACGAGTCTTCAATTTGGAGCGGGGAATAGATATATTGAGATTACTTGATTTTGGAGTCACTGACTTATAATGCTTGTCTGTCATCTTTTCCGATATTTTTTTGTGCCACATGGGAGAGTATCGTAGGTCGGTTAGGAATGCCTTTTTTCTGTCTCCTTGTTTTTCAAACTGACATTAGGGCGGTTATAGCTCATTATTATCTCATTTTCAAATGCATTTTTAGCAGTTGATTCTGATAGAAATTTCTAGGCTTCTTAGCTTATAAAAACTTTTTTCCTTTTATTTCTATTTTACATTTTGAGATTTCTTCTCTCTTACTCTTTCTTTCCTTCTTTATCTTTCTCTACTTCTCACAACCTCCGTATTTTTTCCTTTGCCTTTCCCTTTCCATTCTCCCATCTTTTTCTTGTTCTCCTATTTTCCTCTCCTATATTTCCTCCTCATTTTATTTTGGCACTTAAAAATCCTAGGAATCAATAAAAATGGGAAATCTCATGTCCCCAATTTCTTTTTTATGCAAGATATCAGAGCCCTTTCTTTGACGATCACCCTTCAGGCACTATTATTATATATTAGGGGAAATTCAAGCTAGGCCTTCGAGTTTCATTAAGTCGATTTACTCAAGAGGTCCTAAAATTGTATAGGAGGGTGCCAGTCCATATGAACAGTAACTTTTGTCGACTCCTTTGAAAAATTGAGCAAATGAATAAAAGGCTCGATGAGAACAACAACTTTTGATTATAGATTTTAAAATCTATTTTACGCTGAACAAGTGACCCAATAGGTCAGGGTACTTCTATTTAACTAAAAGGAGGGGAAAAACTCTCTTTTTCTCTCTTTAACTCGGATAAGGACTAGTACTTTCCTATGATCTCATTTTCATAGCAATGGGATCATGTTGCAGGGTATGAGAATCCCCCCTCACCTTCAACAACCTTTGCAAGAGTGGTAAGATCTACCTCTTATTCCCGAGCTTTATTCATTATGACCTATTTTCCATATTAACCTTTTCTCTATATGTTTTGTAGGCCCATCTAAAGATAAAAGGTCCCTGACTTGGTCATCATCAAGTACATTTTCTCCCATAGAGAAGTGTACGACCACTACAACAAATATGACAATTAGGAATCGTTTATAACCGTTCCTAAGCCAGTATGAAACGGTTTACAGACCGTTTCTAATTGAGGTGTCCTTAATAAATTTAAATTGTTAAAACCCCTTCCAGAACCAGAATTTGAAATGGCTAAAAACTATTCCAAATCTACGTTTATATAATAGTATACACTAACCCAAAAATATTTTAGACATCGGATTTTCTAAGATTGATGTCTTGAATCTAAGATTTTAGACATCAGTTACAAATCGATATCTAGAATTGTCATAAACTGATATCTTAACTTTAAAAAAAAAAAAAAAAAACTTTTTTTTCTACGCACCTATTACCCACGGTCAAAATAGACCCAAATAGAGAACATCAAGGTTTCTATCACATTAATTTATACACAAAAAGAGTTACAATGAGTCATAATTTACAAATCCAAAATTATAATGCATCGATAAACCCTTCACAATCATTACACAAGCACAAGTGCCTACAAGGAAACAATGCCATCACTCTCCTTCCCTATCTTCTTTAAGATCCCTACAATGCCCGCATCTATCAATCAAGCAGTCTTTCGTGTCACCACATTGCATACTCTCACGATGAGCTTCATCACCTTCAACAAAGTGTCTGAGAAGCAAGTGCTCCTGATCAACCAAAGAACCAAGGACTATAAGGTGAGAAACCTTCATGTCCACTATTTAGCTCCAAAGGCAGTCCAATCATAAGCATAAATAAATTGAATACAAATAAAAGAGCCTAAGATAAAGGACCCAGAGTCCGTGTTGACAGTAAAAAATCAAATTTTAGTTAATGTTATTATTTTTTCAACATTACCAAGTGAAGGATTCTCAATGAAGAAACGATGAAAATGAAATTGATAAAATAAAAAACTGATCAACAAGCAAGAAACTAACTTTGTAAAATCCATAAAATAATCCATGGTTTTCTCAAGCTTCCATCCTCGATATTCTCCAGCCCATGGAGGAAGTAAGTGGTGGAACAAAGTCAGCATCACCTTCATTCCATATGAGCGAACCCTTTGTATGATCCATTTATATCGTTTCAGTGTTGCATAATTAACCTATGTCATGCCAAAAACTAAAATAAAACATCATCCAAATTTATCTCTAATAGCAACAAACCCCATCAAAATCGCTTATCTATTTCTTCTACTTGATTCATTGTTGGGTTTGATACAAAAGAAAATGGTCATCTCTGCTGTGGTGCAAAAAAAGTCCCTGAACTAGACCTCTCTCCTCTCTCTATCAACCAAGAATTTTCACCATCTAGTATGCATAACTTACTTTTACCAAAAAACACAATTCTAGATCTTAACAAGAAGTTCTTGAACACTATCACCAAACAATCATGTTGTAATCATTATTATTATATTTGTGGTCCACCAGAAGAGCTTTGCAATGCATCATAGTGCCCATAACCATGATAAAGAACACGAATAGGATTTTACTTCCCATACTCTTCACCATATTCTGTTATAATTTTTAGGTCCCCAGATTTTTTATCCCTCGTGAAAACAGTAATGGGCATCCTGCAAATAAAAGCTTGCCCGTAAACCTCAAAATTTTTTACATGATCAAGTAAGAAAAGCCATACAGTAGGGATGGTTAGTCCTAATGTACATTTATAACAAATGCATAAATATTTTGCAACCTTAACAGAAACAAACTATGTCCCCCATGCCATGCACATAGTCTACAAATTCAATACAACGACTACTAGAAGTTAAAGCCACCTGAACTAACCATATTTTTTCCTAAATGTTTGGGTGGTTAAGATCATCTAAACTGTTTCTTTTGGGGGCTATGGTCTTCGAGAAGTGATACACCAGCTTCGGGTTCAAAATAAAGATATGGAAATATAAATAATCACCATTACAACAAGACTGTCCACATTGACATATAGTAAGTAGCACCAGCATGAGTAAGCTTTTAGCATTAAAATAAGTGTAAAGGATAGATTGTTGCAACATAATCAATTTTCACAGTAAAATAATTAATGATACCAATTCCAAATTTTAGGTGCCATTCAGTAAACTGAGCAAAAACCTAATAATTTGTTACCTCATCAGTGGGTAGCAAAAGGCCCCATAACCTTAAAAGTTTCACTTTCAAAACTAATTTCATGGTTTTTTTTTTTCTTGGCAGGTTTTCCCTTACAATCTTTCTCATATATATATATTACCAAAAATAAATTAGTGCACCTGTAACAATTTAGATAGTACCATTAACAGGTATAATAGGATTAAAAAGCATCTGTTTCCAAAATAAAGATGTATAGGGAAGCAGTGATATTGACTAGGAAACTGGCTAACTTTCTTACCAAGTGTATCATGGGCATCCCGCATCAATATTTTATAGTAAGGCATTAAAAATGTAATAAATCTTCCAACAATTCAAAAATTAATAGTTAAAAAGAAGGGAACATGACTTACTTGCGAAGAACAAAGAAATCTGGCTTTCCCCATGAGAAAGAAGTTGTTGATTTGTCCACTTGTGGAGAAGCATATGCAGAAACAACTCTCTCACTGGGAAAAGATGAAGGAATATGCCAGTTCTTGCTCACATTTCTCTATAAATATTGTATGAAATAATCAGAGATAGTTGAGTAACCAGAAGCTTGTTGACATTCTCACTAGCATAGCAATCGATTTCATTCAACCATTGCTTTACATTGTTGAAACTTTCTTGGTCTGTTACATCATAAACTACCTGTCCAAAAACCCATCAATGTAAGACATTTCACTTTAGTGACAAGCGAACTCAGGTTGCACTTGTGCAAACATACAAAAAAGAACAAAGAATAAAAATGAATATTACTTACTATACTGCCATGTGCGCCCCGGTAGTATCTGCTAGTGATTGTCCTGAAATGTTCTTGCCAGCTGTGTCCCACTACATGATCAAAAAAAAGCAGTAGAGCACTACACGAAAAAAGTGAATTAGGAACAATACTCTTATATGGCTTGGAGCCGTTTCTTATTGAAAATGGTGTTAAGCTGTTTTGCTATTACAAACCGTTTCTTCAAGCTGATTTTAGATCAGGAAGATCGAGAGAAAACCATTTTAATCTCACATTCCAACAGGAACGAACAAAACAGAACGAGCCCTAAATCTTGAGAGAAATTTTCACTTTCAATTCTCTCATCTTCGATTTCTCCAAGTTTTTTATTTTATATCGATTTCTCCCATCTCTAATCGCTCATCTTCGATCTCAAACCCTAACGAAGCTCATTTTTGATCCTCACAAAACCCTAACAATCTCTCATCTTCAATTTCAAAATCCTATTTGAAATCAAGTAGTTCAATTTCATTTCTCCCATTTTGATCTCGTTACATAGCGAGGAGCTACTCAGAAGGAGCAAGTGAGGATCCTCTACCGAAGAGCCCTAAAAAATACTATAATCTTCTTCTGATCCACCATTTTCATCAAAATCCTATTTGGAATCAGGTACATTATCTCTTCTATCAAGATGTAAGCATTTAATCCCTTTTTGATTTATAATTCTTCTTCTGATCCACCATTTTCATTTTCTCTGGATTTGATGCTAATAAATCTGGGTTTCCTATTTAACTCTAACCTTCAGCCACTAATTTACTGGTTTTACAAATCCAAGGTCACACATTGTGTGCATCTCTATCCCCAAATCAGCTTGAAATTGGGATAAACATATGGAACTAATTCCTGTAATATTCCATTACTGATTGACTGGCACTTGTTATGAAGTTCATGATAAAATCATTGTTCTCATTTCTTTATCAGAATCCTTATTTTTTTCCTTATCGTATTTCATCTTTCTACGCTAAACCAGATTCGCTATCTTCTACTTCAAAGATTTTCTTTTTGATTTATTGATTGTGTTTCTTATGTTGGCTTTCTTGAGGATTGAGAAAGAAGTGATTCTATTTGATTAATATTCTATAGTAGTTCTCCAAACTGCAATTGAAAAAAAGAAGTCATGAGCGCACTACAAGAGGAACAAAACAACCCATGAGCGCACTACAAGAAAATAGGGAATTAGGAACCCTATTTTAAAACAGTTTTTAGCCCTTTCAAATTGAAAATGGCTTTAAGCCATTTTTCTATTGAAAACCGTTTCTCCATATAGGTTTTTATGTTAGGAATATCAAGAGAGACATTTCACGTCCCGCATTCTAACAGGGAAGAACACAACAGTGCAACGAAATCAAACGAACCCTAAAGCGTCTTGCATTCTAACATTTCACGTCTTTTGAACCCCTCAGAGAGAGAAATTTGCATATTTGATGACGGAATGAACCCTAAAGCTTGAGAGATATTTGCTCAGTTTTAAACGATTTCTCCTAATATATAGATCGATTTGTCCAAATCTACATATCAATTTCTCCAAATGTTCGCTTACTCACCATCTTCGATTTCAATTTCTGATCAATAGTATAGCAACATATTGCTTTGGTAGTTATGACAATAAATCGCATCTAGTATAGCAGCATAAAAAAAAAAAAAGTTAATAAGAAGACCGACAATGGGCTAATGGTGGATTCGTTGTCAAATAAGAGTTGTTTCTTTCTTGAGGAGTGCGAGTTAGCTTCTTCCACAAGTTATTTGGTGTTCATCAAAATCTTGCGATGAAGATTGTAGTGCTTAAACACTGATGGGTCTCTAACTTCTGAATTTTTATTTTTTCTAACTCGATTTTAACAAGTCCAATATTCATGTTTTCAACTAGCAACATACAACTATTGTATGTCAGCACCCCTGATGTGGTGAAGGAAATCAGCCTCTACACGTCTTTGGATTTAGGAAAACCTTCAACTCTACAGAAGGAGCGTGGTCCTTTGTTTGGACAGGGCATTCTGACTTCTAGTGGAGCAATATGGTCCCATCAAAGGAAAATCATAGCTCCAGAGTTTTAATGGAGAAAGTTAAGGTAATTTCTCACTTCAGAGGGGTGTCCCATTCCTATAACAACATATGGTATCTACGTGGCACAATTATCTGTAGACATGATGTGAACCATTAAAATATTCTTCATTATATATATATATATATATATATGGGGGCGGTTCAAGGGACATATGTAAAAACAATGGTTTTTCAAAAGATGGGTTAGAGGTTTGGATTGATCTGATTTTTTGCGGGGATGGTCACTATGATGAGAAGATCATCCTCACAAAAAATCAGTTCAATCTGAAACTTCTAAATCCATCAAAAGTGATTTACAAATTATTGACAAAAATTAGCAAAAAATCGACGGTCCACATTCTAAATCACTTTTAATGGGGTTAGAAGTTTCAGATTGGATTGATTTTTTGTGATTTTTTTTTTTTTCTGGATGATCTTCCCATCATAGAGATCATCCTTACAAAAAATCAGCTCAATCCGAAAGTTCTAAACCATATTTTGAAAATTTATTAATGTTACATTGTTTTTACATATGTTTTTTCATATGTCCCTTGATCCTGACCCTATATATATATATATATATTGTGTTGTATGTAGGGCATGGTGAACCTATTGGTGGATTCTGCAACCTCAATATTGAAATTGTGGGAGGGTAAAAATGAATGTGAAGGGGGATTTGGAGACATAAGAGTAGATGGTGATTTGAGAAGCTTTTCGGCAGACATAAGGAGGATGGGAGACATTTGATGGCTCTAAGCCGTCGAATTGGGGATCATCAAAATTTTCAACTCCCATAGGTCGTCAAAATTTTGCTTTCTTGTCAAAATTTTCAATTTTCACATAGTAGAGCCATTGCCCTAATTGGTGGGACCCTTGGGCAATCCTTCTTCAAATTCCCCTTTTACCGCATTGATAACAAGTCTTAGAATTGCAAGCCATTGCCCTGATTGGTGGGACCTCCCACAACAACCACAAACCAGACGATTTCCCTCTAACACGTTAGGCATGTATTCAAATTTCGTCTTCTTAGTTTCTTCATTCTAATCTCTCATTGCCACCAACTCTCCTTTCTATACTTTTCCCTTTGTTTCGGGGTACTTTTGAAATTCTTCGTGAACTTGTTTTACTTTTAAGGCTCGACCAAGGAAGTCGGTGAATGAAGTGAATTGTTGTACTGAGAGCTTCCCTTTGATGTCTGGTTTTCATCTTTCCTCAAACTTATCTACCCTTCTATAGACACCCCATTTTTGCATCTGTCCAATTCAACAATTCGTCACCCGGCTGTTGTAGATTCCTAATGATGAGCATAAAAGAACTCCAAGCCTTGTGAGTAATGCTTAATTCCTTCTGTTTCTAGCCTTTTCATCCCCCCTACTCATTATGACTAGACATAGAAATTTACGCACGTTTAGGATCGCTATACATTACACCCAATTTAGCAAGCACGTATGCTTAGGTTCGCTATACTAGGAAAATATGACTTTGGAACTTAGAAATACTCACACAGTGACTGAAAAAAATCTCACGCTAAAATTTGAAAAAATTCGACCAAAATGATGAAAATACCCTTCATAAATTTCGGACCTCCGAAAAATCTTGGAAGTACTTCCATTGCACTTAGAATGCGATTTCGAGTCTAACGGGACTCAAATCAATGAAAACAAAGAAATCTACAAAAAATTATCAAAATGATAAAAATACCCCTCATAAATTTCGGACCTCCGAAAAATCTCGAAAGTACCTCCATTGCACTTAGAATGTGATTTCGAATCTAATGGAATCCAAATCGATGAAAACAGAAAAATTCAAGAAAAATTGTCAAAAAATCATAAAAATGACTAAAATGCCCCTCAACATCCAACTCTAACATAGAAACCCTAATCCCTAGGAAAATAAAATTCAAATAAAAAATTTAACTAAAATTTAACCAAAAAATCAATTTAAAATCCAAATCAAATTCAAATCGAAAATCTAATTGAAAATCTAATCCAAATTAAAAATCAACAAGTTAAAAATCAAAATCCAATGAAAATTAAAAAAATAATAAAAATGACTCGATCGATTAACATTTTATCAAAATTAAAATCAAAAGTAATTGATTAATTAAAACTCAAATTATAATTAAATTGAAAATCAAATTAAAAATCACTCAACCAATTAAAATGTAAAAATAAAATTAAAATCGAATCGATCAACCAATCAAAATAAAATCAAATCGACCAACAACCAATAATACAATCAAAATTCAAATTAAATCGAACAATCAAAATTCAAAATTTAAAATTAAATACAAATTCAAATTCAAATTAAAACATCCAATTAAAATTTAAATCAAAATTAAAATTCAAACCCAAATAAAATATTTTAATCAAAATCAATCAATTGGAATCAAATTATTGATCAATCACGACTCATTAGTGAGGGACGACCATAGTACGAGTAACGTGAAATCTCCACCTCCATTTTTTTATTTTAAAAAAAATATTAATTAAAAAAAATTGGAGAAAAAAAAACTAAAACGTGGGCAAACCCACTTCTTCTTCTCCAACGTCCTCAACCCTCTCTCCCTCTTTCTTCCCCACTTCTTCTCCCATCTCTCCCCACTCTCCCTCTCTCACGTTTGAGCGGAGAACCACCCTAAAAGAAGAGACACAATCATTAGGGGGGGGGGGGGTTTCTTTTGTTGCTGTCCATAGAAGAAGACAACCTGCACTCTACTTTCTTCTTTCAAAAAAAAAAAAAAAAAAACTGCAACACCTCAACTCCCACTACACCTCTCCTAATAGTCCCCTTGGTGCCCAACATCCCTCTCAGTCTCCATCATCACTTACGCCTTCCCCTGAGCTCTCCTCTTCTGCTCTATTACTGCAACATTCATTGCTACAATAGCCCTCCTCAGTCCTCTCTCTATCACGTCCTTTATACCATCCAATCCTATTCAATTCATTGTCGCAACACGACCTCTTCTTTACATCCCTCCTCATCAACAACATTCTAACACAGTCACACTTTTCTCAGCCAATATTTTCAAGTCACAGCTGCAACACTGTTACTGTGCACATAGGAATGCCCCTGTTTTTGCCCTCATCTCTCGCGTCCCCGTAGTAGCAAGTACTCACCGATCTTCGGGTCATATCTGAAGGAATCAACTTGCCGTTCTCCAATCAGTAGGTAATTTATTTTGATTCATTTTTTTTATTTTCGTTCTTGCTTCATCTTTATTTTTCATGGCATGTTTCTTTTGATGTATCAGTAGAATGAGGAGAATGTTTTATTTTTATTTTATTTTGGTACTTTACGTTCTCATATATACTGTGGCATATTGATGGGCTTAGAAGAATTTTTATGTTTTTTTCATTTTTTTTATTTGTTCGTGCATACCGATAAGAGTAGAGGAGATCTACTCCCTTTGCATATTACTGTTATTTTTTTTATCATTTATTTGTTTTAGCATAATGGTGTGGTTAAAAGATTTTTTTAGGTGTGTTTCCATGTTTTTCGTTTGTTTTTACGTATCAATAGGGTAGGAGAATATATATATATTGTTAGTTTTTTTTTATTCTTTTGCATATTAATAGGTTAGGAGAATATTTTTTATGCCTCCATCTTGTTTATTTATTTATTTATTATTTTATTCTTGATTTCACTTTTTTTTATGCATCCGAATCAATTCATCGATTTTTGGGGTATGCGTAGCACTATGGCAATCTTTACGATTCCGAAATATTAGTGGATCGATTCGCCCATCTTTTTTTTTTTTGTTGATAAATTGATTGGTTAACTCGCTGATATTAAGTTGGTGGACCGGCTCATTAGGTGTTGATATTTGTTAGGTCGATTTGTCGATTTTTTATGTTATTGGGTCAAACCATTAATATTAATCTACTCATAAGCCTTTTGGTGTACACAAAAAATAAATAAAAATCGATTTTCTCAATAAAAATCAACAAGTTAACTCAATGATTTTGATACACGTGACAATTCATAGAATCAAGATTTCATTGGTTAAAAAATGTGTGAGTCGACTCACTGATTTTAATACACTTGGTGATTCAAAAATCAAGATTTCTTTGATTAATAATTTGTAAGTTAACTTACTGATTTTAGTACACTTGGCAATTCAATAATCAAATTTCTTTGGTTAAAAAATGTGTGAGTTAACTCACTGATTTTAATACATGTGACAATTAAAAAATCAAAATTTCTTTGATTAAAAATGTGTGAGTCGATTCACAGATTTGAATACACGTGGTGATTCAAAAATTGAATTTTCTTTGATAAAATGTCATCAATGAGCCAATTCATTAATTTTGTGTACATGGCATTAAAAATTGATTTCACATTCTTCCAAATGTGATTGGATCGATTCACTAAATTTTTGTCCTAAGTAAACCCTATTAAATCATATCATTCCACTACACGAAATTTGAGAATCTATGTAATTATTCTAGCCGTAAGATTTGTTTAGTAAATCCAATGCAATTTGATGATGATTGAACCCTAGTTTGACCTTTAGTCTTTGAATGTTGACCGTAGGATATTTTTAGATCATAATAGAAATTGATCATCTTGATCAGGCGGATTCGATGCCTAATACCTTCCGAAACCCGTAATCTGACCTCCTTACTCTTTATTTGTGGACCAACTCGATCCATTTTGGAGTTATCTATGATTCCTAGACCTAAACTAGGTGGCGACTCCCTATTCTTTAAAAATTTCTGAAACCCATAATTGGACCCCTATTCGCTATTTAGCGGACCGCCAGGTTGAGGCGATTTCACCTCCATTGTTTATCTTCTACCAATTTGGAGGCAAATTAAGAAAGTTCATTGAATCTTTGTTCATACTGGGTGACAGTCATATTACCTTGAGTAATTAAGTTGGAGGAATACATGAATATCCTTCCTCTTTCCCATTGATGTCGAGAAGTCACTATGTCATATTGTGTTAATTGCGACTCCAGAATTGTGCTAAAAACGACTGCTAAAGGTCGTCGTTAATTGTGACAGTTTTTGACTGTCGTTTAAGCGTCGTTTCAATCAACTGAGTGGTAATAAATAAAAATTGGGATGCCAATAGCCATTCTAAAAAGTTTCCACAGAACCTCGACTTTCGCTATTGTCTCATCTCTTACCTCTCACTCTCACCTCACTCTATGCTCGTCTCTATCTCTCCTCTCACTATCAGGCGACTGTTCTAAATCCATCGCTCAAATTCGTCGCTCTTCTCGCAAAAACTGGATAACCTTTCAAATCCATCGCTCATCTTCTCGAAAAAACTGGATAACCTCTCAAATCCGTCGCTCATCTTGGATCTCTCTCTCGAATCAACTCTCTAAGTTTTGATCTAGCGTTTCTTTCTCTCTTACTCGACTCCCTCTCTCTTTCTCTCTCAGAATTGATCAATTTTTTTTTTAATTTTGGAAAGTAAATCGATGGGATTTTTTTTTTTTTTGGAAAGAAATTGATCGGAGTTTGATTGAAAGATCTTCGCTCGATCTCTCACCCACAGATCTATGATTTTGAAGACGCAATCAGATTTCAATTTGCAAGTTTTAGGACAGAATCGATCGGCGTTTGATCGAAAGTTTTAGGGCTTTGTTCGATCTCCCTCCTTTTACTTGATTTGTGATCGAATCTTCAAGTATGTTAAAGTTTTATATTGAATCTCAGATTTTTCTTAATTATTTAGGGTTTCAAATGTTTTCAAATGTTTTCTGTTAACTAATATTGGATCTGATGCTTTTCCTGGAATATAACTTTGAATTGAAGCTTGTCTTGTTGAATATTTTGTAATTTTGGGACTCTCAGCCCGATTAATTGCTGTAGTGCTTATAGTTTCTGGCGTTTCATGTGTCTATCATCAATCATCACAACTCTATTTTTTGGGTTTAATAGTTAATGTAGAGGTTATACGATCTTACCAGATATCTTGATGGATACAATGAAGAAAGTTACAACAGCTCCGGCATTGACAACAAACCGTTTAACTGGCATTCGTGTTGTGACAAATCTCTTTAAACATTCAGTCTTCCATCAATGGCTTCAAAGTCATTGCAATGAGGTCAGCACTTCCTTCCCTAGAATAGTATTACATTGCATGACTTCTAAGGCTGAAGAATGTACAAGTTGTTTAGTGAAATATTTAGCGTTGTGAGTCCTAGAGTTTTGTTTGCTTTTGTGCACAACTCTAACATCGTATTAATATTCTTGACATATGTTTGCTCTCCAGTGCTTACTAGTAATGTTGGTTAAGAATCCTAAAAGAGGGGATTATTAACTGTATATGTACAAAAATATGTACTTTATTTATGGTTTATAAACCAAGACCACTTGTATTTCTCCTAGTACTTGTATTACTGTCCTAATCTTCAATTGAAATTGATAATGGGTTTACTTTGCGATTTTTTTTCAATGGATCACCGTAGGAATTGGAATTGATGTTTGCACTTATGAAGGATGAAAGATTATTAAAAGTATATATAGGTATGTGTGCTTTATAAGATAATTTCAGACCCTTTACAACTTTGCGTTCCAAGTAAAGTTGATTATTTCCTTAGAAATCACATAATGAAGCATAAAGAAAACAAAAGCACTTAAAGAAAATTTATATGTTGTCTCTTCTTAATTGTGGTCAAAGCCTTTATTTTTGTCATAGGAATCTATAATTAAACCACTCTTCCGTTTTGTAGGTGTGGAGTGATATAAAGATCAAAAGCATGATCTTGTCCCTTCTTCAAATGCTCAATCTGCTACGATTGGAGTTGCTCGTCTTATTATGAATTCTTCAGCAAATTTAAGGTCTTATACCTAAGGGTACATTCGAAATCCAGTAGAAATTCTTCTTTTAACTTTTTTTTTTTTTTTTTGTATTTTTTTTTTTTTTTTTTGTTTTGCTTTAAACAAGTTGTCTTGTTTCTATGTGAATCTGGAATTCACGTTCTCAAATATACATGATGTGATACATAGAGGAAAAAAAATAAATGACTTGTTTATGTGGAAATTTTATTTTGCTTATGTTAAGACCTACAAAAGTGATTATTATTTGTTCTTTTTTAAATAGGGAAGCCACATTAGAATATACAACGTGGATGATGGGTGGAAAGTTCAAAAGGACATTTTGGCCAAAAGCTTGCGATGGACAGTTACTGATACAGCTCTGTCCCCTGATCAACGCCATCTTGTAAGTTCACATCACTTGTTCAAAGAAATTACTTATCATGAAATTTGCCTTCCTGATATGCTTGTTTTGGTCACACAAGAGTATATATTACGAAGAACTGGGGATAATGATGTGGGGAATAAATGTGTGTGTAGAGGATTTCAAGCATATATTTTTTTTTTTTTGCCTTATTATAATGCACTTTCAATAATTTTGGATAAACGTTTTAGTATAATTTTCTGGTGGTGGTGTCATTGAATACCTATTATAGGACCAACATGGCTGGGTGATAGATTTTCCTAATACTAAATGATATGTTCACCAGTTATTATGTATGTGGGATTTTTTGAGTATGTTTGTGGCAACTAGATATAACAATGTTGATAAATATTTAAAAGTCTTCTAAGTTGGTAACTTTTTATCATCAAAGAAATATGATACTCTTGGTAACAAAGTACACTAGTACATAGTCCATGAAAAGGGAGTACAACAGGAGTGTTACTGTCATCCCTGTCTAAGCTTACTTAAAAAGAGAAAAAAAATAGTATTGTTGTTATAGTCCTTGTGATTCGCATAGAATGAATCTTGATTTGCATAGTATCTTAGATTGTAAACAAGGCATTTCATGTTGGGAGAGAACAAATTTGTTTTTTTTTTACTTACCTCGCTCAGTTATGATGCAAATTACTCTTGCTTCCCTGTATTAAACAAATATTGTTGCCTCCCTCAATGGAGTTGTTTGGGATCAACAAGGACACATTGTGACTATCATGGTAAGGCCTATTAACAAGTATTTATTTTGTTACTAGAAGCTTTACAATTACACTGGTGATTTCAACTTGTCTAATCAGCATCCAAATTTCTCTATTTATCCTTTCCTTATCTAATTGAGTTATGTTTGATGATAATTGAAGGTTCCTTCATTTCCAGATGATGTGGCTATGTCTCTTATTGAGGAGGAACTTGGCCAGCCTTGGCAAAATATCTATTCTGATCTTACTTCCTCTCCAATTGCAGCTGGTAGTCTTGCATAATTTTTGTTATTGTACTTAATTTTTATGCTCATTGGGTTGTTCTATCAACATATAGCCAATAGTTAGGAAAACTATCTCTTACTTAGCTTCTGCATGGCCTGTTCCAAGGCTAATGCATTCGTGGCAAGACATTTGTTGTGCTTCTAAATCTGAGATGGGATCGTATGGTAAAGTTATGGGTGTCACATGTTGTTCCAAGTCAGATGCATTGGCTTTCTTGTTAATAAATTGCACTATGGATTTAAATTTTTTGAACTATGGCTGGTTTATCTTAATTACAAGTATACATGGGTTGCTTAATATGGTCACCTTAGTGGGACGATAGAGTCCTTTCTCTGGATGGTTTGTCCCCTCACAAAGGAAAAATGGTTAACCATTTATCCTTTTATCGCAGGGGATGTGGAGAGACTGCTCTGTGTGCAAAAGGAAGAAGTTACCCCCTAATGCTAGCTGAAGGAAGAAAAATACAAGTGAGTTTCTTTCTTTTCTCTTTATGTTAATTGTTTTGTTTGATGTTCTATCGGTAGTAATAAAGCATATATGTATAGCTGAAATCTAAATATGAAATTGTACCCCTAAAAACAGAACAAAAATGGGTAATAAATTTGAGTACCATACCTTGAATGAAGTTGAAATTTTAGATTAATTGGTGGATTCCTATTTTTATTCCGTTGTATTTGTTAAGGTTAGCATTTTTTGCTTTATTTGAATGCAAGCATGTATGGCTGTGTAACTGTGTTTCTTCCTTCGAGTGTTTCATAATGCCTTATCCCAACTATTTGGGTCAGCAACATAAAAAAATTTCCCCTTTCAAAAGTAAACTGTTACTCTTTGTGTATAGTTTTATATTTTGAATAAATACCAATTGTAGTCTTTCTCTTAGATTAATTGTTCATAAGTTTTTTCCTTCTGTAAATAATGCAAATGAAATTTTACTTCTTGTTGAGGTTACCCATCTTTGATAACTTTTTTCTCAGGACTACAAATGTATGTATTGTTATATCTATAGCTGTTTTGCAGTATTTTCTGGTATTTGATTGTTCTAGATTGCCATCAATCTTGAAAAAAGATTAATAATGCTGACTGATTGATGGCCAATGATGTCATACTTGGTAGCAATAATACTTGGTTACTTCCCCATGTCCACACAGTACGATACCAACAACGGAACTTGATAGTTCTACTTTATGTTTTTCTGGTTATGAAACAACCTTGATGTCCAAAATATTCTCACTATATTAGAAATTTCATTACAAGGTATATGATATTAATATTCCCACATCCCACAGATTTCATTTACTTGGTAGTGTATTTTAGGATCAGTCAGCTGAATGTAGTTTATCAATGTTCTTGAATGGCAAAGAAGCATTTGTCCTCGGAAGGGACTTTATATACAAATATGTCAACACTTCCCTGCAAACTGGAGCATCAATGTTTCCTTTGCCTATGGCTTGGAAGAAAACTAAGTGGCATGTACATCTGCACATTAGATAAAATATCTTTATAATTTACTTAATAGATTATTTTATGGTAATGTTTTGTATCAAACTATCAATTAATATGATGCAAGAATATTTTTGTAATTTTTAAAAGAATTAATGTGGATTTACTTCTCACACTAAAATAAGTTGTTTAAATATGTAATTTTTTTATATTAGACTACTCGAATCTCTCAATCATCTCTCGCTCTTTCGCTCTCGCATTCATCTCTGTTATAATGAAATGTTTATGTATTTTTATGGTCTTTGGTTTGCTTCAACTTGTACTTGATGGATCCAACATGGTCAAAGTTATAATATCACCAATCAGTAACCCTTCCGAGAAGTTTGATCTATCAATTCTATTTTTTTTCCTTGGGATCTACTTTCACAAATAATGCATCAACGGTCCAACCTAATATGAATGAAAATGCAACTGCATAGGAAGTCTCATTATACTGAGGCTGACGCACATTTTTACAGAAGCAGATGCACATCTAAGTCATAAAGACATCACAAGTCATGGAGCACAATTTACAGACTTGTGACCAGATGATACTCATACTCGCATAGAAAATAACAATGGCTACCACTCTTAGCATGGCAATCCATCTTTGGACATCATGGGCCCGGTCAAAGACTCTATGTCTGTTGAGTAAATAGCAATATGCTTGCTTGCATGAATTATGGATGATATTTACCAAAAAATGAGAGAAAAACTATGGATAATGATCTTACATATCTACTTATTGGCAGAATGCGATAGATGAAGAGCATTAC
Source organism: Akebia trifoliata (assembly GCF_017979445.1). Lineage (NCBI taxonomy): Eukaryota > Viridiplantae > Streptophyta > Magnoliopsida > Ranunculales > Lardizabalaceae > Akebia > Akebia trifoliata. The sequence continues at coordinate 19,235,867 of NC_141390.1, forward strand.
CATGATGCATCAAGGCTATGTAGGCTTACAGGAAGCGGATTGGTAACTTACCTTATCACAAGTGCTTGTAATCATCTTTATAGCATACTAAGTTATAAGTTGCTACTGTTTTCTTAGGCAGTTCAGGTACATTAAAACACCCAGAAAATAACTAATGAATTTTTTGGAGTTACTTATCTCCTTCAATTTTTACTTAGTGACAAGAATGTATTAAAAAAGTAAAGAAATCCATTGTGCTCTGATATTAGCCTTTGGGCCAACACATCCTTGACTAGAAAACCAGAATGATCATTGTTTAATTATTTCAGTTTATTTTTACTTTTATCTTTTGTTCATTCTTCTTCCCCAACGAGGTTTGCCAACTGTTACCGGATGTTTATCTAATTAGTTGAGTAAAATGCTTGGTTTGTTGTTTCATTTGATGTATAGGTTGCAAATGCATGCTTGAGGGGGTTGAAGTTACTTCAATTGGACCACCAAAACCAATGTGTTTTGTTTGGACTTGTTGGTATGTGAATACAAACCAATGTGTTTTAAAGGATTGGGATTAGTACGCATGAATTATCCTTGCCCCATTGTTCCAACTCTACTCACAAGCGCTATCCTCAGGACTACCCATCAGCGTGAACCATAAATCATATAAAGACTTAAACCAACCATCCTTGGGTTACTAAATAGGAAAGTAGGACAATTTCATCCAAAATCTGAAATATGGACTATCTAGTAATGTTTTTTTTTTTTTTTCTTTCACATATGCATGTAAGTTTAACTTTCACATCACATTAAAATGCTACTTGAATATTTGAACTTTTTACCTTATATGGTAAGATACCTTGGAAATATTGTATTGACTGTATAGTATGCGAAGTTTGTAAGGCCTACTTTTGATGATTTTGTTCTTCCATCAAAGAAATATGCGGATGTGATCATACCCCAGGGAGGTGATAATCATGTTGCAATTGATTTAATTGTGCAACATATCCACACAAAGCTTGGTCAGCATGACCTTTGCAAGATATATCCTAGTGTATATGCCATTCACTCAACATTCCAGGTACCTTCACTTATCCTCTTCTAAATTTATGTTCTCCTATCATGTTCTACTTGTAGGAATTGTTTCAACGAAGGGACAAAAAGCTTTATGTTCTTTGCCAGTCCAACTACAAATGTGAATTGTTTCACCTCCGTTACAGTCCTGGCTGCCTCCATAGCAAAACACCATCCTTATCATCAATCTTAGCAAATCCTTCGATTGTTAATACATGAGAGCAGAGAAGATTGGCTAAAGATGGGGCACTTAAAATGTTTTTTCTTTCTTTCTGAGGGGGGGAATGGAGGGAGAACCAATGCATTAGACAGTTAACTTAGTCATGTTAGTCGGGTTTTTTTGGGATTGTTGAATGGCAATTAAATACACTATCTGAGTTGATGCCTAGATTGGCCATGTGCATTATAGCATGGACACAAAACACACCCCTATTTTGAGTCTTCGCCCATTAGAAATTCTTGTTTGTTTTTTTTCCTTCTGCTTTCTTCAAGTACTTGGTGTAATTATGCTCATGCTTGAATCCCTTGCAACAAATAAGAGGGATGCATACACTAATCTGAGACCGGGAAATAACAAAGCATGACTTTGTCTTTTATTTGGATAGGCTTATTTGTCTAGTATATTCTGCCATAGAAGTTATTCAAAGTTTATATGTGCACTGTGTTTAATATTTCCCTTTTCTGAAATCTTACCAATACATTTTTATGTACCATTAATGACCTTGTCAGGTTGTTGAGCATCGTCTTAGCCATTTGCCATTCACTGAGAAGCAAGTTATCACTCCTACAGGTGTGTTGAGGAATAATTATTCCTACGTTTCTTTTCATTCAGTCTTTTAAGTAAGTTTTATTGTCGTTGTTGCTAATACGACCACCACTACACTAAAAAATTGTAGTTCCTTATGTAAACTGTGCACACATGGCATGTGTATGAGTGGCATAGATTTTTGAAGGATTAAAGACAATATTGACTTCCCTACATGATGTGCCATCTGTTTTGCATGATTTGTCCATTGAGTAAATTGAACTGTTACAAATGTTTGAAATCATGCCATTCTTCTACTCCAAGATTAGTATATATAAGAGTTGACTTTTGCAAGAAATTGTGTGGAGTATCCATTGGTCTCAACTTCCTCTAAAGAGATCAAATGTGTGGATAGCATCATGTTTTCTTCATTCAATCCTCCTCCAAGTTATACAAGGTAAAGCCCTTTCAGAATTATTCAGAATGATTTTTAGTTTGAAAGTTGAAGATGAGGGGCATTTGGGTCTTTTATATTGTTAGTTGGGGTCTAGGTCATCAATGTCAAAACATAAGGGTATCTTCAATATTCAGCAACATGTGAAGGGGGGCAGGTGTAGAAATTTTTTTTAAGAAAAAAAACACCCTATAGCGACGGTCTCCGACCGTCGCTATATCCCTATTTTACTATCATTTTCAAAAAATCACTCCTTTTAAAATGACTCTTTTTGCAACTGTCTTGGACAATCGTTTTTGGCGCATTATGACGTAGTGAGTACTTGTTATAAAACAATTCCACAAATTTTGCCCAAGAAATAGGCCTTTGGTCATCGGGCTTTCTGGCCTTTCATGCACAAGTGAAAATTTTACAAAATCTAGAAAAATGAACTTGTAGTCCCCTAGTTCAGTTGGATTTTGGTTTTGGTTCTCATTTCAGTCCACTTGGAAATGGAAATGGTTTTGTAGGAACACTTTCACTAATGTAGTAAAGTGGAAACATTTATCTCAAAATGATAGAAATATTGTGGAAATGATGGAAATCTCCATAAAATTTCATTTTTTGATCAGGCACTGGATTTTATCTCAATGCCACACAAGAAAAGTGAAGAACTAGCGTATGTATGACTATGTTGTCAAGGAATTGCTGAAACTTTTGAGTAAAATTTTTGAGCAACTTGTCACATCACGAGCGTCCATTTTTGGACATTCAATGGGTGGTCATGGTGTTTTGACAATCTACTTGAAAAATCTAGACAAGTATAAGGTATGTTCTCTCAATTTTTTTAATTGTTGATAGAGATGTTGCTATGTCCCGATCTATGGCTTCAAGTCGGCAATGTCATGGATATGCTTTGATTTACGTAATTTTTTCCTGTAGTTAGTTTCTACCTATTCACCAATTACCAATCCTATAAACTGTGTGGGCTCAGAAGGCTTTCTCAAATTATTTGGGCAGCAATAAATCAGATTGGGAGGTAAGCTTTTTTCACAATCATGTTGGCACATTTCTTATAGCTAGCTAACACAACAAATATGGAAATTAGGAACGGTTTATAACCGTTCCTAAGACAGTATGAAACGGCTGACTGACCGTCCCTAATCGAGGCGTCGTTAATGAATTTAAATGGTTGGAAGCCGTTATAAATCTCGGGATTTGGATGACCAAAAAAAAGTATGGAAATTAGCAACGATTTAAAACCGTTCCCAATCTGCATTTACATGAACAAAAAAAAAAAAAAAAAGGTATCTGAAGACATCGATTTAAAATCTGATGTCTGGAAGACTGATGTCTTAAGTATAAGACTTTAGGCATCGGTTACAAATCGATATCTAAAGTGGTCATAAACCGACATCTAAACTTTAAAAAAATTAATTTTTAATTTTTTTTTCTATGCACATACTACCCGCGGTCAAAATAGACCTGAATAGAGAACATCGAAGTTTTTTATCACATTCATTTATACACAAAAAGAGTAACAATAAGTCATAAATGGAATCACCACCACCCCCTAAAACAAGAAACCTACCCATTACTTCTTCCCTACATTATCATATATACATTACAAGTTCCAAGCACTCATAAAACTCTGTTTTGGGAATTCAATAGCAAGGCTATCACGTCAACAAACTGTGAGAGGGATTTAGCAGGGTAGATCCTTTTGAGTGTTGGATCGACCATCTTAGCCAAAGCATCAATGTCATGGAGCTGAGGCGTCACCCATCAAACCAAAGATTGCTCCAATCTCAGCCTTGAACTGTCAGGTGCATATCCCCATAGTAATTAGGAAGTAAGAAAGAATGATATCAGAATATAATTTCATCTCCAAAAATTTGCAGTGAAATCATCTCTTGTTTAATAGATAGCTTTACCTGTGAAATGGTTTCCGAAAACCTGAAAACCTAGAATCATCCATACACACATCGATTCAAACCTGAAAACCTGAAATCATCCATACACACAAGTGTCAGACTTGCTTTACCCACATATCTTTTTGTTATTTTTAATATTATTATAAGGAAATTCTTTTTGCTATTTTCTTTTATTTTTCAATACAACTTTTTTACTTTAATATTACTCAATGTCAAATCTTTGGGTTCAGTTGAGCCTCAAGCAACAAGGATCCCATACCCATACCCATACCCACAACATAGATATACAAAGGGATATGAAGGGTCTAGGAAACTTGGGATTAGAAAATTTAATCAAAGTAGGAAAGATTGGGTGAATTGCTCTACAAACAAATATATGACAGAAAAAATGTAATAAATAAGGTTATAGTGGAATAGGACAGTCGAGTTACAAGAAGACTCCATGCGCATACATCAAATGTACTACGTAAGTAGGGTGGATTATATCTTCCTGTCCTAACATCCTGATGTTATTATTCCTTGAATATAGGAATATGAAAAGTTTAACATAATGACTACAGTAACAACTTGTATGAAAAATATATTGGAAAAAAAAAAAAAATTGGGTGCAGTAAAGATTGACAAAAGAGGGTATAATGAGTAACACCTAACCAGAAACGTACTTCCAGCAAATTTCATTTTCTGGTTATACATAAGGATATATTTTGGTCATGCACTAGAAATGAAACTTTGGAAGCATGAGTTTTTATCTGATGTTCTGCATTTGGAGCAAAGCTTGCCAACCCACAATCTGAAAGGTGAGGATTGAGCTCCATGTCCAGCAAAACGTTCGCTGATTTTAAATTCTTGTGAACAACAGATGGTGAGCAAACTTCATGTAAATACCTGAATAGATTCCCTTTTGTAAGTACCAAGCAATTGATGAGTATCATTGGCAAAATCAGAACTATTACTTTGTAAGCATAAAAATAACAATGTTCAAACAAATAAATCAACTGAACACATTCTTTTAGGAATGCCAAAAGAACACTCTTAAAAAAAAGGCTCCACTTTTCCACAACAAACACTAGGGAAAAAAATAGTGCAATCTTCATTCTTACCTTCTCATTAATAATTGTTATAATGATATGAAAGTATAGTCCTACGAAGGAGAAGATTCACACAATTTAAACTAAACCAAACAGGACCTGATGCATGTAGGAGAAATGTATACCTTTCCATCATCAAATTGAGCCCCATAAATACGTCCGATAGACCCCTCCCCAATGAGGTTTTCTATGCTGAAGCTGTCTGTAGCCATCTGCAGGTCAGCAACTGAATACGCTCTAGCGTTAATGGGTACTGCATTAACTTTCTTGACAACGACAGGCTTGTTTGAAAAATCATCTTCATCGAATGATTTGTGCCGATCACTAGGTGGAGGTCTAAGGTTCATTGATGCTGAAGTTTCAAATTTTTTTGTGTTAATTGTTGAAGAGATTTGAATAGGCTTCATTTCTGCAATAGATATAATAGTCATCATCAGCTTAGTGACTGCTCATGGGATGGCATGAATGTGTGTTAAGAACATCCTCCCATAATATGAAGTATCTTTGTAATCAACAATCAATGGTAAGCATTAATGGTAAACATCCGTAAGATACGCTATCCAATTGAATTTATTAAGAAAAATCATTTAGAAATATATATAGAGAATTAAAATAGAAGAGAGCACGAAAACAACCTTGGCAAGGGTAGCAAGACAATGTCCATGTTGGGTTTGTATTCCTTCTCATTGACACCCATAACAAACATGGGAGCATCCTTGCTTGCCGCCGTAATGACCAGCTTCTTAGCACCACCCTGATCACACAACCCAATTAATTTTCAAGTATAAAAATTGAAGCTAATTAATTTTAAAGTAGATAAGCATATTTATATATGGTTAACTCGATTATTACCTGTGGTCAGTTTTCAAAAACTGAACATATTCCTACTGCAACATAATATACAAAGATCATAAGATGCATTAAAAGCATTGACGATAAAATACATGTATGGGCAGCCTAACGGTCTTCCATGGTATCCATCAATGGGGAAATCCAATAACCAAACTGCAATACAATCTAACAGCTAAAAATATAGCTGTTAGTTCCTGAGACTAGAGTGAGAGTCCTACAAGGAATTCAAGGCAATAGGTAAACTAAAAGGCTCATTAAGATAGAAACAAGTAGTAACTACAGGAAGCATTATAAAATGGTGTAATGTCAGAAAAATAACTGGATAGCGCATGCAAGGATAGACTATTAAAACTCAAATAAGCAATCATAAGTAATTTTTGAGAGCTGATCACAGTATCAAAAGGGAAATTTTCCATATCGAATGGGCTCGGCCCGAAGGGTCAGGCTACCTAACTGGGCCTATGCAAGGGTTTAGGGGCAGCACCCCCGAGGCGAATTTTTAATTCGGTATATATGTACTTTAGGATAGGGTTTCTTTATGTTTTTTCTCCGTGAGGTTTTTGGCGATAGAGAGTTGTCACATATCTCTTATGAATTATATGAAATCAAGGTTAAGAAAAAGAGAGGGAAAAAAATGACTTCAATTATCACTCTGATTGATTCACAAAATTTATGGCATATAAATAGAACTAGCTTAGAGATACAGGTTTCATGAACCTTTTTTGTTCTTAGGTGTAGAACTGAAATAGAACTAGCTTAGAGATACAGGTTTCATAGCTTCAATTGGAGACATTATTCCAAAGCTTGAAGATAAAGAAGGGTAAGTACAGTAAGAGCAACCCTTGAGTCTTCTTGGTTGAATCATAACTTAAACTCAAGCTGAATCGCAATTTAAATGAGTAAACTGAAGTAGATGGATCAAAAAAGTACTAAGGAGAGAATAAAGCAACCATACAATCTAGCTTTGTGGAAGACAATCCCCACGTAAGTCTCAAAGTATTGTTCCTAATTATCAATAAATAAATGTTGAAGTTATAAGTGATTGGAATTTATCTAGGTGCATTTAAAGGTCAAAGGAATTTCAGCTAAGAACCCATTTTATAACACCATCATAAGATCGATTATGATTAGATGAGTATCACAATTCTAAATTGCAGCTCCTGATTAATGAAAAGAGAAAAGGTACCAGCATTGACGCATGAACACCACCCCTCTGAAACTGTTGAAGAACGCAACTATTGCCACTAGTAGAAATGTCCAGCTGCATGATGAGTCTTTATTAGCTTAACAAGATGATTAAGGTATAAGAAATTATAAGAAAATGGCCACTGATTACCATGAATATTCCTATAATTAGAAATCTACGACTGCCATTACAATACTAATACACCAAGTCATAGTTTAGGAAATTTTATATTTTAATCAAAGCCTAACAACTGGATGATCACAACTATCAACAAATTGTATCCTTTCAAACGATAGAGATTAATAAAAAAACCCCTGAATTTTCATATTCAGAGGACCTAATAAGAAGCTGCTGCCAATACCAACTGAAACAACGTCCTTCAATGACCTGAAAATTTTCCTTACTACTATTTCATTTATACATGTTAATAAAAATTATATCTTTAAAATAGTACTAATAAACTATTATTACCTGATTTCCATAACAGAAAATCTGGACAATGAACCGCAATTCTAAAATAGTAATTTACATTGGATAAACAATTGCAAAGTCAAAAATTCAACTCAATCAAAAATTGAATTTACATTGGATGGTTCTGCCAAAATATCAAAAGTCAGAAACTCAATTTTGATCGAGAAGAACCTCATAGAAATGGAAGAGATGCGAAGGTTAATAGAAACAAAACCTTACAAAGCTCAGACCAGCTGAACCATGTTCAGATCAAGCCAATTACATCTCAATTTTCTAGAAGACTCAGATCAAGCCCAAACAACTATAAATGTTGAATTTTCATATATAAACCACAGAAAATGAGAATAAAAAGAAGAATGCTTGAAATTAGTATCATACATCGAAAATCAATAGAAATCCTTTTGAGAGCTTGAATTTTATAAAAACATTACTAAAATTCTACTCAGATTCAGCTTTCCCCGCCAATGATCGAGCAAGAACAACAACTAGAACTTGAAATTCAATTGAAGCCATTGAATTTTTTTTGTTTTAAAAAAAAACTGAACAAACATTTTCACAATTACAGAACCATACCTACTGGATTGTTATAAATCTTCAAAACAGAAATTGAAATCTAAAAGCGAAACTAGTCCGAAAAAAGATCAAAAGCTCTGCAACAAAACCCTAAAAAAGTTCCCTCAGTATTCATGCATTGAGACAGATAGAGAATACCTTTACTGGTTTGGTTTGCTAGCTGGTTTCATTCTCTAAATCTAGATGAAGATGGAGCTCTCTTAGGGTTTAAAAACCAAATATCACAATCGAGCTTTGAAATCAAAGATAAGTGACGAGTAAGATTTGGAAATGGATTTATAAGGGAAGATCTGGATAAAATCGAACCTGAGAGAAATCGAGTTACAAATGAAGGTTTGAAGAAGTCGAGCATGAGAGACTGATTTACAAACGAAGCTTTGGAGAAATCCTTGTTGAGGATTTTGACATTTGAAATCAATTTACAAACGAAGATGGGTCCGTTCCATCTGTAAAGTTCCTATTCGAATGAGAGACCTAAAAGGTATCTCTCTGGGTTTAAGTGATAGAGAGAAACGATTTCAGCAGAAAAACGGTTTAAAGCCGTTTTAAATTAGAAAGGGCTAAACGCCGTTTCAAAGTATTGTTCCTAATTACTTATTTTCTTGTACTGAGATGTTTCAGACTAACTTTAAAAAATGACAATCTGAAAATTTGTAGGAATATGATGCCACTTGCCTAATTTCCAAGTACAACGATGTTTCGGCTACCATCTTGATTGATCAAGTAAGAACATGAGTTTTCTGTTTTGTTTTTTTCCTTGTTATAGGTGATATAATTAGTGTAAAGAAAATTTAATTTGCCACCCTGGGACTTCTCTAAAGATAGAAAAGGATCTCTGTTTGACGGATTAGAAAATATTTTCCTAGTCATAGTGTACCCCTAATGTTTAATAATTTCTATCGAAATCACAATTAGTTTTGTGAAATTATTGACGAATAGCGTATTTCCACTGAAATTCTAGAATTGCAGCATGTAAATTGCATTATTTCCTCAAAATTATGTCAAAATATTTTGAAATTTAAGGAGATCAAACTTTTCAACCTTGTAAAACACATCCAAATCATATTGTTCCTTCAAAATAGAGTGTTGCTTGCAATTAAGGTAAAAAATAAATAATATTTAATACTCTAATTAGTTGAAAATATTAGTATTTTATCAATTAAAAATTATAAAAATAGATAAAGATGTATGAAGTGAATGGTAAATAGGAAGGTGCTACCTTCAGTACCTTGGTGAGGTAGTCAACTCTATGAGTGTAACACCACAGTCCTGAGATCAAAATTGCCCCTTCACTTGCTTTCCTATTAAAAAAAAATTGAATACGATTATACATTTGCATAAACTCCTAAATAGTTGACTAACAACATTATGAGAGGGTTAGAAAAGATGATGATTTTAATAAAGTATGTAGTAGCTTATCTTGTGTTGAGTTATAAAGGAAACATAGGTCTATGTAGTTACTGTACCCATAAATTGCATCTGGGATGGTTTGAACCTACATCCAATGGCCTCGGTCTCCCATAAACCAATCTCTGGAATAAAATTCAATTGGAAAGTTTGTGTAACCAACTAATCTTGAGAAAATATCGTAACAATGCATAAATGAAAAAAATAAAAATAAAACTGAGGTCAAACCTCTCAAACCATCTATATTGTTCTTTGGATTTCAGATGATCCTGGACAGTACAGACCACTACCCAGAGGGCCCGCTGCTTTTTCAGGAGACGAGGTAATTCCATGTGTGCTGAAAGCTACCATCTTACAAGCATACTCATTTACACCTCATTGTTGTTCTTGCCGTCATCATAATCACCTTCAAATTCCAGGTTTCCCTGATGGAAAACGTTCGGTGGAAAGACTTTACAGTTCTTGTGTGTGAGTGGGTGGCCTTTCTTGTCGTGCAGGTGGTTAAGGTGAGCTGCTTTACTTAGTGAGAGAGCACACAAGTGAGAAATCACTTGACTTGGTTTCTTTATTTTGCTTCTAACGAAGGTTGTCATCTACTCTAAAATCTGACATTTCGACATAAAGTAATGGATTATCCTAGCATTAGATCTTGTATCCAAAGGGTTATAGTAACAAAAGTTCTCGTCTTTCTGACCAATATTCGTGCATCAATGATTACGTTATTTAACCCCTTTTTTGAATGTTTTTGCAGACTTACACTGTAACCTGCTCAACCGACTATTGGATTCTGAACTTATTACAAGTGAAATCCTCAACCTGAAATAACTGTCCTTTCAGAAATAATTAAACATATGTTACCCAACTTGCTATCATTGTTATTGACCTGAAAACAAATCTAAGGAGGTTCTTGGATGGCAAGTTTTAGATACTCTTAGCTGATATTGCGAATTGGGCATGCTCTGAAGTTTTGAATTCTTGCTTCATTTGCTGAAAAAGTAGTGGGTTTAACATAGCAGTTTTATAATGTAAAGGTACCAATCGCAGTCTCAGTGTCACTCCATGAAGCCATCTGTTCGTACAGAGGGAAGAGGGTGATTTCTTCTATAGGGAAGGAAAACACAAGATGGAAAGTACACCAACTTTTTTTTTTATTGTTTCTGTGGGATAATAGCTGGTATGGTTGGTGGATTCCTTGGGCTTGGAGGAGGTTGCATCTTACGACCTCTTTTTCTAGAGTTGGGAGTTCCTCCTCAAGTATGCCATAACTCTCTAACCATGCATCTGGTACTATCAAACTATTCAATTCGAAAGATTTGGTTTGGCTCAGAGGATATTGATTACAAGGAGAGATTCAAACATGATCATGAATTAAATTAAATTTTTTCAGAAAATTTAAATGAGAATAAATAATTAAATATATTAGAATCTTTTTGTGAAAAGAAATATAATTTACATAGTACTGAACCTCCCAAAATTATTGTTAATATTCCAAAAATCTCATATATTTGTGACAGGCTCTCAAAACATTACCTGCAAAGGAATCAGAAAGGACTTAAAAAGAAGAAGAAGCCTCTTAAGATAGCCATGGAGGCCATGATTAGAGGGTTTGAGAAGTACTTGGAGGAGGAAGAAGAACCTGCAACAAGCGAATGCAATCATTGTAGCTGCTTGGGAATTTGGAGATATTGAGGTGCTTTTGTTACGTTTCTTTTCCAAATGGAGTGATTGTTTTTTGCTTTTCGCGATGTTGGAGTTGATTCGTTACTGAATTTAATTGTAGGAAAATGGTTATCAATTACTTTTTCTTAGTGCACGTGCAATCATGCAGGCATATCTAACTAGAAGTCTCCTCCTCAATCTAAAACAGGTATTATTAGGAAGCCTTGGTTTCTTTATCTGATCTCATTTTTTTTAATCTTGGAGCTATGGAAGGTATTAAGTTTCTTGTTTCCCTCCTTAAAAGTTTGCATTGTTGGTGTCCTAGGATTCATCGCTTTTTCATTGAGAATCCTTCATTTGGTAATGTTGAAAAAATGATAACATCAACTAAAATTTGATTTTTTGTTGTCAACACAGACTCTGGGTCCTTTATCTTAGGTACTTTTATTTGTATTCAATCTATTTATGTTTTTTATTAGACTGCCTTTGGAGCCGAACAGTGGACATGAAGGTTTCTCACCTTATAGTTCTTGGTTCTTTGATTAATCAGGAGCACTTGCTTCTGAGACATTCCTTTGAAGGTACAGAAGCTCATCGTGAGAGTATGCAATGTGGTGACACGAAAAACTATTTGATTGACAGTTGCAAGCATTTTGAAGATCTTAAAAAAGATAGGGAGGGATGGGGGTGATGGCTTTGCTTCCTTGTAGACACATGTGCTTGTGTAACGATTGTAAAAGGTTTATCGATGCATTGTAATTTTGGATTTGTAAATTATGATTCACTGTAACTCTTTTTGTGTATAAATAATGTGATAGAGAACCTCGATGTTCTCTATTTGGGTCTATCTTGATTGTAGGTAATAGGTGTGTAGAAAAAAAAATTAAAATTACTTTTTTTTTTTTTTAAAGTTTAGATATCAGTTTATGCCCATTTAAGATATCGGTTTGTAACCGATGTCTAATGTCCCAGACTTCGGACATCCATCTTATAAAATACGATGTCTAAGATATTTTTTGTTAGTGTATAAACGCATATTTGGAATCGTTTTTAGCCGTTCGAAATTCTAGTTCTGGATCGATTTTTAACCGTTCTAAATCTTGAGATCTAGAATGGTTTCCAATCGTTTAAATTTGTTAACGACGCCTCGATTAGAGACGGTTTATCAACTGTTTTATACTGGCTTAGGAACGGTTATAAACCATTCCTAATTGCCATATTTGTTGTAGCGGAGGTGCTTCAATAGTTATAAAGGAAATAACACAAAAAACAATTGATAATGTGCGCCAAAAAATCATGACTTCTTTGGGTTGAAGACCAATCAGTAGTCCATTAATAAGATTAGAAAATTTAGAATACTATAGATGAGGAACCCCTTCCCAAAGCAATGTGTTATAGTATACAAAGAAAACATGCACTATCCGATGGACGAATCCCACCTAGGAAACTTCCTAACACAAAAATAGTCAATAGATTGGATAGTCTAACCATCTGATTCATCACAACATTTTTAGATGGTTAGAGATAATGAAGTACCAAATGATATGTGCATGCCACAAGTACATTTTAGGAGACACCTCTTTCTCCTCAGTGAACATTTACTCATCGGTCTTTGAATTATAAACGGATGGCCACCAAGATCTGTTTACAAGAAGAATTGCTCTGTTTTGATTCCATATAAAGTTGCCAATCTTTGTTAAACTATAGTACCTTGACAAACATAAACTAAAATTGCAAGTTAATATGTATAACATTGGAATGAGTCACTTCCAGCACTCCAAAACAGAGCAAGTCAATTTTGCAAATCCTATTTGAAAGATTATGACGTTATTATGCAATTCATGTGTTGCCATATCATATAATAATTGAGTTTCACTTGCATTTCCACAAAATAAAATTTAACAGGGAGGACCTCAAACAAGTTTAAGTAGAGGGAAGCTACAAATAGGTATAGTTGTATCTCACAGGATGGAATATTATATACCAACCAAAATAATACCATCTTCAAGCTAATGTCTCCTAAAAAACTATAAACAGGCTACACTTTGCCTCATTTACCCATTACAAGAATATGACCAACTTCTCAGAATCACTGTGTAAATCGCTGAACATAACTCAAGCCCATGACACATTGTAGGCACCAAAATTTTAAGGAGGCCTTTACAAATTTTATAAATAAAAATCCATAATTTTATAATGAGTCTCAAATCCAAATTAAGTCCATTAAATGGGAACGTGCCTCTTACAAGCCTGGGTTTTGGGCTTTCGCAAATAAAGCCCATGATCCAGCAAATCCAAGTGATCCATATTAAATATTGGGCCTTATACCCAAATAAATAAATTTGGCCCAATAATAATCCAGAAAATCCTTAAAATTGGATTTGGACAAATTTAGCCTTTTAAATAAATCAATTAAACCTTCTTAAGTTGAGGGTATAATTGGAAAGCTAAATTACCTTTAAGTCTATAAATACAATAGCCTCTCTCATTGAGAGGGGATCTGAATCACTTTCTCTCAAAAGACAGAAGCTTTCCCTCTAGAGAAGAAGAAGCTCTCAAGCCCTCCTCTAGAGATAAAGCAAGGTTCCTCAGAGATCCGGACTCCGACTAAAGAGAAGATCAAGCACAAAGCCCTTCTCTAAAAGCCAAGAAAACTTTCTCAGCTGATAAAACGCGAAGCCCGGAGAGAAGAAAATCTACAGAAGCCTCTACAAAAGATCAAGCACAAAGCAAAGCCAACGTTAAAGCATCATTCTCAGTCGATAAAGCGCGAAGCCCGGAGAGAAGAAAAGCTACATACGTCATCATCACTATTTTGTAGTTGACTGTTAATCAGAGGAAACTCTTAGATCTGTATCTACTTTTCATCAAAAATCAATAAAATCATTTGCGATCTTATTTCACGAATCTCGAGGTAGATCGGTTGAAATTTATTGTCGACAAATTTCTAACACGCCCGGTGAGACATTCTCAACCTCTCATCTTTCAGTCAACTACAAGAACATTACCTAAAGCATCAATGACATCTCGCAACGTCAACGCTATCGCATCTGCCGCTACTGAGAAAGGTAAGAAAATCCTTTCTTCCAATCTTTAATCTGATCAGGTTACTAGTCGCGATCATCATGTGACACGAACAATGATAAAGACTGGTGGAATCAAGCTAATGGAGCCTCTCCAGCATCATTCCAAGAAACGTGCCACAAAAACGACACTTACCACGAAAGAATTGTGTTCGAACGTGGTAAAAGACGACTCGTCAAATTCTGGATCTGATTCGCAGTCAAGCGAGGAATCGTCTAGATATTTATCGATTACTTCTCCGTCACAAACTCACACATCCATTAGAGCAGTGATGACAGCTGGAGCGCTAACGATGAAGGAACAAGTTGCTCAGATGGCAGACACCATCAACAAGTGAACAAAAGCAATGGAAAAAAAAAAGATATTCAAATTGCAACTCTCGCCAGTCGTTTGGAGCAGAAAGACAAAGAAAATGAGTCGAGTGCTGGACCCTCACATCCTCCAGGATTCACCCCTGAAGCATACATGGCTCCGCACGAAGAGGAACAACGAGCAGACTATTCTGATTTACGAAAAGTTACTCGAGATCCACCACAAGGGTCTGTTGCCTCGCTTTCTGTTCAACAACTGCAAGCAATGATTACTGACACCATTCGTGCTCAGTATGGGGCATGCCACAATCCTCATTGGTCTACTCCAAACCCTACACTCAACGCATCGAACAAATGCGTCTTCTGGAAGGATATCAACCACCAAAATTCCAACAGTTCGAAGGAAAAGACAATCCAAAGCAGCATATTGCCCACTTCATCGAAACTTGCAACAACGCCGGTACATTCGGTGATTTTATGGTGAAAAAATTCATTCACTCCCTCCTTGGCAATGCGTTCGATTGGTACACTGATTTGGAACCCAATTCAATAGATAGTTGGGATCAATTTGAAAGAGTGTTTCTCAGCCGCTTCTACAGCACTAGAAGAACAGTAAGTATGGTGGAGCTCGCTGCCGTCAAACAAAGGAAGGATGAACCAGTCATTGAATACATAGAGCGATGGAGAAATCTTTCCCTCAACTGCATGGATCGACTCTCCCAATCTTCTGCTATCGAGATGTGTGTTCAAGGGATGCACTGGCAACTCCTTTACATCTTGAAAGGAATCAAGCCATACACTTAGCTACTCGAGCCCACGACATGGAGCAGAGTATAGCTGTGCATCAGACTCCACGACCAAGCGAGCCTCGAAAGCAAGAAAAAAAGGATGGCAAGTCCTTCAAAACTAAAGAAGTCTTATCTACTACCACCAGCAAACTTGTCAAGATTACAGGTAAAAGAAGAGAAAATCAGCTGCGAGCTGATTCAACACAAGAAAAATGAAAAGCTTGGAAAACTCTCAAAGAGCTTGAGGCAAAAGAGTACCCTTTTCCCGATGCTGACGTCTTGGGCATGTTCGAAGAGTTGCTGAAATTAAAGCTCATTGAACTTCCAGTGCCCAAACGACCCGAGGAAGCAGGTCGTGACAATGATCCAAAATATTGTCGCTATCATAGGGTGATTAGTCACCCGATTGAAAAATGCTTCGTCTTCAAAGAGAAGATTATGGATTTGGCACGTCAAGGGAAAATTGAACTTGACTGTGTCGAAAATATTGCTACTTCCAACATGACCTCTGTCACTTTTGGATCTTTTGATCCAATACTCTTGATAAGTCAGTATGCTACGCAGATTCCATCTCCACAGATTACCAAAATTTTACCTAAACCATCACAACTCATATCTGTACATTCTGATGTTGAAAGGGTCCATCCCACGCTGGGGGCAAGGCCACATTAAAGAAAAATCATCACCTTTCCCACTTCACTTCAACAAGGACCACAATCTCATTCAGCTTCAAACTCAAAGTCAGATATCTCAGAGTCTGCTTCAGTTGATGATGAAGGGTGGACAGTTGTCACTCGTCGAAAAAGACGCCATACATATGTGCCAACTCCTTCTATTTCGAAGTCAAAGAGAAAGAGAAGAAAGTCAAAACCAAGTACAGGGTCAAAGAAACGAAAGAGAGCAACAAAGAAGAAGGCTTTCCAAGTTCCGCTCGCAGACCCTAAAAACATCTTTCAACAACCTCCCCGTGTGCCGGTTACTTTTTTAGAATTCTTACCAAGGAAGCTCTTGAAGGAAGCCTGCACTGTTTCATGTCACTAAGTGGAAGCGGAGGTGCTCGAAAATGATATCGACAGTAGATCAGAAGAACATCCTATTACTTCTAGCGATGGAGATCAGAAACTTGAGAAAGACAATATCACCTCGAAAATGAAAGATTTGCAGGTTGACTTGGATTTCTCCAATGAACTTCAAAAGGTTCAGTATGCTTCAAAGTAAAACTCAACTGATTCAAAACAGGAAGGTCAACCTGACATAAATCCACAACAAGATAGTATGTGTATGGCCACAATCACCTTCACTGACGAGGATCTCCAATTGGGGTCTCGACCCCACAATAGGCCTCTTTATGTTACAGGTTATGTGAGGGAAACTAAAATTCAAAGAATCCTCCTGGATTGTGGTTCTGCGGTCAACATCATGCCAATTCGTACTATGAAACAAGTTGGCATCTCATCGGATCAACTTGCTCGCAGTAAGTTGATGATTCAGGGTTTCAATTTAGGAGGTCAAAGAGCGATCGGCATGATAAGAGTCAACTTGCTCGAAGTAAAACTTCATATCACTTACTTCTCGATCGACTATGGCTACATGAAACTGGGGTAGTACTATCTACATTACATCAATGCTTTAAGTATTACCAAGATGGTGTGCAGAAGCGTGTAATAGCCGAAGATCAACCGTTTGACAAGGCAAAAACATATTTTGCAGATGCGAAATTCTATTTTGAAGGGGATGTCATTCAAGAAGCACTTCCAGTTTCAGTACCTCCTTCTAGTAAGCAAAAACTCGACAAAGGAAAGCATACTATGAATGATGCCGAGGAGATTTCTCCTGGTCCTTCACTTCAGAAAGAACATAGTAAGAAACAAGAACCAGAAACTCGACAGATCAATGTGGGTCAATCAATGGTGGACGCGTCATCCACAATTGTGTTGCCAACCCCAATGCTTCGTTATGTACCGCAATCGTGATGGAAGCCGAAACAATCACCTTTCGAAGAGATTTCTTCAAAAACCAAGCCTTTTTGTCTCTAAAATCGAATTGGAGACGTTGAAAGAAGAATTAACATTTCCGGTTACACCTCTCCAAAAATCTTATATAGTAAGGACACCCGTGGAAAATGTTGTCCCAACTACGTCAATCGCGAAAAACTATGAAGACAACCTCGCAAAAGTAGAATCCAAAAGTTGGTTGGGTCCTAAAACTTCAAAGTTATTCAAGATTGCCGGTTATGGAAAAGGTGAACCTGTGCGATTGGGTGAACTACCACAGACTGATTAAATTCATGGTTTAACTGCAACACAAGTCAAACTCGTTCGAGCTGGAGAAAAAGTTTCATTCACACGAGCAGGGCTAGGGTATACGCCAGAAGCTCCAATCAAAATTTCTAAGATGAAGACGGCTGCTTCACAACATACTACAGTAGAAATCATTGATGAGTCTGTAAAAACACCAGTTCCACGGACATCAGTCTTTGATCGAATTGGTGGTCACATCTCGACCACGTCGGTATTTGATCGATTGGGTGCTTTAGATGATCGTCATGATGTAAAAATTCATAAATCTCGTGCATTTGCTCTATCTAGACTTGGTCAGAAGGTTGGAGTAAAAATACGAAGAGAATCGCGACGTCGACATACGCAAATGAATAAACATGTAGAACATAAAGATAGTAATGGCTTGCATAGCGCTATTCGATCTCGCATGAAACGACAAGCAACTTTAGAGGTCTCGATATCAGATGCATTGGTTGTGAAGTGACGCACCATCATCCTCACAAACCAAACGAGCAACAGTAGAGCTTCAATTGTTGAAACAGACAATTCTGAAGATGTCGTTTCGGTAAATCATATTACCATTGATAAATTCCCTGAAGAAGATTCTACGTTGTCAGATAAAGAACTCGAAAATACTCCATCGGTCTTTGAAGAAGGTGGACAAGTCATTGTAGACGACTTGAAAGAAATAAATCTTGGGACAATTGAAAAGTCGCAACCCACGTTTGTCAGCACTCTTCTAAACCATCATGAAGAATCCGAATACCTCAAGTTGTTACAAGAATACAAAGATGTATTTGCTTGGACTTACAAAGAAATGCCAGGACTTGAGCCCAAAATCGCTGTTCATCAGCTCACAGTTAAACACGGAGTTCGCCCAATAAAACAGGTACAACGTCATTTTTGGCCAAAGTTGATACCACAGATTGAGGCAGAGGTCAACAAGTTGATAGAAGCTAACTTCATCCGAGAAGTAAAGTATCCAACCTGGATTTCTAACATAATTCTGGTAAGAAAGAAGAATGGACAAATTCGAGTATGTGTCGATTTTCGCGACTTGAATAATGCATGTCTAAAAGACGATTTTTCGCTCCCAATCATAGAACTTATGGTTGATGCGACTACAAGACATGAAGCCTTGTCTTTCATGGATGGATCTTCTGGTTACAATCAAATTCGAATGTCGCCAAAGGACGAGGAGCTTACAACCTTTTCGTACCTCAAAAGGTATATATTATTACAAAGTTATGCCTTTTGGACTTAAGAATGCTGGTGTCACTTACCAGCGAGCTATGCAGAAAATCTTTGATAACATGCTACATGACAAGGTGGAATGTTACGTTGATGACTTAGTAGTAAAGTCCAGGAAAATAGAAGATCACTTACAACATCTACGTGATACCTTCGACAGATTCGGACGGTACCAGCTCAAGATGAATCCATTAAAATGTGCTTTTGGAGTCACCTTGGGTAAATTTTTGGGATTCGTGATTCGGCATCACGATATTGAAATTGATCGAAACAAGATTGAAGTCATTCAAAAAATGCCGGCACCAAAGAACATTCATGAACTCAACAGTCTACAAGGCCGACTTGCTTACATTCGTAGGTTCATTTCAAACTTAGCTGGGCGTTATCATCCCTTTAGTCAATTGATGAAGAAAGATACATCATTTGAATGGGATGAAGCTTGTGAGAATGCTCTGAAAAGCATCAAGGAGTATCTTCTCAAACCTCTTGTTCTTTCTGCACCAATTCCTGAAAAGCCACTGATTCTCTATATTAGTGCACAAGAAATGTCACTAAGAGCATTGTTGGCTCAAGAAAATGACGAAGGAAAATAATGTGCACTCTGCTACTTGAGTCGAACACTTGTTGGAGCAGAAGTAAACTATTCACCCATCGAGAAGACATGTTTAGCGCTCATCTTTACTACAAAGAAACTCCGGCACTATATGTTATCGCACACAATCCGACTCACTGCGCGAGCTGATCCACTCAAGTACATTATGACAAGGCCAGTCTTGTCGGGAAGACTAGCTAAATGGGCCCTTCTCTTATCCGAATTTGAGATTATTTACATCCCTCAAAAGGCTGTAAAAAGGCAGGTGTTAGCCGACTTTTTTGCTGATCATCCTATTCCGATTGAATGGGAATTGTCTCACGACTTACCTGACGAAGAAGTATTCTCTATTGATGTACTTCTAGCTTAGAGAATGTTCTTTGATGGTGCAACTAGAAGAGATGGAACGGGGGCAGGTGTAATTTTTATCATCCCACAAAATGAGGTATTGCCATTTTCATTTGTCTTGGCAAAATTATGTTCAAACAATGTTGTAGAATACCAATATCTGATCATTGATTTAGAATTCGGGCTAGAGATGAAGTTACACCAACTTTATATGTATGGGGACTCACAGCTTGTCATCAACCAACTCTCAACAGAGTATGACGTTCGAAAACATGAATTGGTACCTTATCACTAGTATGTTACACAACTTCTAAGCTAGTTTGAAGACGTCATCATCAAACACATACCAAGAGCCGAAAACAAGCAAGCTGACGCTTTAGCTAATTTTATTGCAAGTTTGGCTATGCTAAAAGGAGAGACAATGAGTATCCCTATCTGCCATAGGTGGGTAATACCTCCTTTGATAGAGGAAAATGGTGAATTGCACGAAGCAAACACTGTCGAAATAACTGAAGTCACAGATTGGAGACAACCACTTATCGACTATCTACAACATGGAAAGCTGCTAGACGACCTAAAACACAAAATCGAAATACGTCGTAGGGCACCTCGATTTTTATATTTCAATGATAAGTTATATCGTTGCTCTTTCGACGATATCTTGATGAGATGTCTCGGAGATAATGAAATTCAAGATGGTTTGGAAGAAGCACACTCTGGAATGTGCGGTTCACATCAATCAGGGCCGAAACTCCATCATAGTCTGAAGAGGATGGGATTTTACTGGCCTTCTATGGTGAAAGATTCTTTAGACCATGCAAAGAGGTGTAAAGCTTGTCAATTTCATGGGGATTATATTCGTCAACCACCAGAGCTGTTACATCCTACAATCACATCTTGGCCCTTTGACGGGTGGGGACTTGATGTCGTTGAACCACTTCCAAAATCTTCAAGGCAACATCTCTATATTCTCGCCGTAACAGATTACTTTTCTAAACGGGCTGAAGCAATTCCCCTTCGAGAGGTCAAGAAAGAAACAGTAGTTGACTTCATTAAAAATAATATCGTTTTCCGTTACGGCATTCCACGATATATCATGATAGATGATGGGAAATCTTTTAGTAATACGCTGATGGATCAATTCTGCATGACGTTTAACATTAAGCAGAGATGTTCTACAATATACAACGCTGCAGCAAATAGACTCGTCGAAGCCTTCAACAAAACTCTTTGCAAGCTTTTTTAGAAGGTTGTCTCAAAATCTAAAAAAGATTGGCATGAACAAATTGGAGAAGCATTAGGGGCATACAGAACCTCATACCGCACCTCCACACAAGCCACACTTACTCATTGGTTTATGGAGTTGAAGCTGTTCTCCCATTGGAACGACAAATATATTCCCTGAGGATTGCGATCCAAGAAGGTCTGACCTGCGATGAGAATGCTAAGTTACGTTTGGCTGAACTTGAAGCGTTGGATGAAAAGAGATTGGAAGCACAACAACGATTAGAATGTTACCATGCCCGTTTGTCACATGCATTCAATAAGAAAGTTCGACCACGTTCTTTTCAAGTTGGCGATTTAGTTCTCGCTGTACAATGACCAATCATCCTCTCACACCGTTCTGGAAATAAGTTTGATCCAAAATGGGATGGGCCTCATGTAGTGAAAAAAGTATACACTAATGGTGCATATCTTCTTTTAACACCAGAAGGATTACGTCTTGGTCCAATTAACGGTAAATTCCTCAAAAGATACTTTGCTTAAAAGAATGATGCTCCTCAGCACGAGCCTAAACTGTTTGACAATGCTCCCCAACACGAGCCTAAACTGTTTGACAATGCTCCGTGGCATGAGCCTAAATTGTTTAGCAATGCTCATTATCGTACGAGCTTAAACTACATGATACTCCTTATCCGCATGAGTTAAAACTGTGAATGGTCCAAAGTTAAAAAAATAAAAAAATAAAAAAAATAAAAAAATAAAAAAATAAAAGAAATTGAGCTCGCTAGATTGAAAACTCGAGAGGACAGTCTAGGCAAAACTTAGAGCATTATCCATCTGAACTACGTTATGGTTTGATCCCATTTCTGGGTACGTAGGCAGCCTGTAAAGTTACTTCAGGTTCAACCACATCAACAAAATAAAAATAAAAAAGATACTTGTATAAGGAAATAATTGAATTTTATTAATTTTGAATGAAATAAATAATGTTATAATTTCCTAAGTCCTATACAGTAAAAATAAATAAATAAATAAACTTAATATAAAGAAGTAAGGTTCCAAAATTTCTTCTTCAAAGACTCTCTCTCGGCTTCGCAAGCAGCTATTTCATCATCATCAATGATTGGAGCATTAGATAAGCGAATACACTCTGCTTCAACAGTAAGTAGAGCCTCCTCTTCTTCTTGAAATTGAGTATTAAGAGATTCTTTAGAAGCAGCGACTTGTAGTAGCATTTCTTTGATCTGAGTCAACTCGATTTCTATCTCAACTTCTTGTTTAGTCAGTTCAACTTCTTTATCTTTAACTTCAGTCAATTGTATACGTAAACTATCCACTGATTGACGTTTTAGCTGAGCTTCCTGATATAAGACAGATAGCTGAAGATCCCTATCATCTGCTGACAAAAATGATAAAACTTTCTCTCGTCTTGAAAGATACGCTTCTAATCCAGTTATAAGCGATTCGAAGAAGTTAGCAAAAGGCATAGGATCAGTTCTGAAAGCATCTTTGAGAGAAGAAATGATGGTAGGGATATGAAATGATTGCCATTCTCTTAGATTGGAAAAACCAATATTGAGCATCAACTCAACTCTAGATCGAAAGAATTCATCACGAGCTCTATGTAATGCTTGTGGAACGCATAAGTCGATGTCACTATCATGCAAAGAAGCTTGTCAAGTTTGGGTAGAAACAGTAAGCATTCCATGTGACTTCGGAACAATCACATTTGAATCAACCAACTTATTAGAAGTAGGTAAAGCTAATGTGATAGGAACCGTATGTGTAGTTGAAGTTGATGGAGTGCCACGAGAATTCTGACGAGGACATGAAGAAATCTCGTCCCCATCACTCTTTGAGGCGTCTTCAGTATCAACCAATTTCGAAAGCCCTCTACTAAGATGACTGACATTCCAAACATCTCCCATACCCGAGAAGACAGGGAGGATTGAAAAATCTTCTGAAGCGAACAAATCGGCAATGGAATGTATATTGGTTGATGATTCTGCGAGATCAATTAAATCACAAAAGATTATACATTTAAAAAAAAAACATGAAATTTCTAAGAAAGGAAAAAAGTTTGTAAAATTACCTTTCCTAGGAGACACATCATTCTCAACTTCAGCTTCTTGCCTATCTGAAATCAAACTTGTATCTTTAGGCTCAGTCTGAACAACAGGCTTCAAAGAACCCACTGGACTTGATTTATGAACAACTTGTTCTACATCTACACCAAGAATGTTGGCCTGTTCTGTTTGAGTAGTCGTTGGAGTCGGCAGTATTTTATTGAAACGCAATTTCAATTTAGGCTCCGTAATGACATTCTGCATTTCATCAATATGTGTATGTTCTATTCTTCTTTTTCGAGAAGGTTTTGGCGTGACAAGCAAAGTACGACGTGCCTCACGATCTTTTACTCCTTTTCTTTCATCAACATTAAAGTTCGAAACGGAGGCGATATCTTCAAGAAGACGGAAATTAAGGGCATCCAAGTGAGGTACTACATCTTGAACCCACCAATCCCTATAACTCTTATCAAATTGTCGGTTCATGTCTTACACTTTTGGAGGAATAAAAAAGTTGACTCGACTTTTGATCTGAATCAAAGACAACCATAAACTGTATAACTCTATCCCATCCACGGATCTTATGAAAGGAATCGGAGTTCCGGAGATACGTTGACGAAAGCCTTGTTGACGAGCAAACCTGTAAGGGCTATACATTTCCACCTCGCAAACATCACCATATCGAAACATAACAAATCCAAGACGACAGCTTATCATGAAAGCTTGAACTTCAGAAAGATCATCACCATCATCAGTCCGTATCCTTCTATGACCTTTTGGTGGTCAAATCTCCTCAGGATGCCATTTAAAATTACTAGAATCCATGGTGATGATCAGATCCCTCGCATCTTTAGCACTATCTTCCCAATAAAAGTATGAGTTGGAAACACCAGCTGTGCGAACCAAATACGGAGGTCCAAAGTTAACATCAATGCTACCAAATACTCCCCGAGGAAAATGAAGTCCAACCCACCCAAACAAGTAATGAAGAGGACAATAACTCGTGGAAGTATGTACAACTTTCTGTGTTTTCATACCCCAATAGGTATGAGTTAGACCTTTGTACAAACAATACAGAAGTGGAGGTACCAAACTGAACGTAGTACCTCGAGTAATCAATGCTGCTATCTTGAAAGTACCTAGACGAATAACATCACCATTCTCACAAGGGAGAACAAAACGACACAACCACAAGGAGAGATATGCAGCTGTCATAGCTTTATCTTCAACATTCTGATTTGCAAGAAAACCGAGCCTGATAAATGGATTTTCTCCCTCTTTACTACCCCCTTAGCCAAAGTAACTCGAGAAGAAAAGGGTCTTCGTAATTTTGTTCTAGGATATTGACGGCAATTACGATTAATGTAGAATGATTTTGCCTTTTCTTTATACTCTACTGTCAGACGAAGATTAGAAATTCGTTCAGCTTTAACGTATCAGATATCAAGCTACTCATTGTGACTAACACAGTCACTCCCTTTTTCAAAAATCAGTAAAGCATATGCCTTAAACAGATATTGACAGGAAAGAGAAAGCCCTGAAATACCGTTGTAACCCATGAGTTCATCGAGACTGGGTACCACTTCTTCATAATACTCACCGGTGATAGAAAGCCTAGAAATCTTCTGCATTTCCCATAAAGAAATGCCAACTTTCCCACAACCTGTTACAAAAGTATTGGTCTCGGGATACCAAAACTCACACAAAGCCCGGTACATACCATTAGGACGACTGTACTCCTTACTAGCTGCAAATATAACTTCACCAAAGGAAGCTGTCGACTTTCTACTTTGTAGTTTATGACTCACGTCCAAGCTCCAGTCCCAAAAACCACTGAGATATCGAATGTCGCCTCGAAGTTCAATGTTCAAACCCCATCGAGTGAAATGTTGCATGATTTTCTACGCCAAAACAGCCTGTGGACAATTGCGAGTTCGATCATGATGTGGAGGATGACATAAATATGGCTGACGCTCCGTATCAATCTCATCTCTAGGAAGTAGGTCAATGATTGAAGGATATTCACTCAAAGCTATCAAATCAAGTGATGTGTCCCTTTCTGTATCATGTGCCTTTAAAGGACCAGTCATCGGTGTGCACTGCAAGCTTCAGCTCCACAGATGAAATGTTTCCTCCTCTTGAATGACCAGATATCATAACATGGGGAAAACAAAGTCATTTTCCTTTCTGAGAAGGATCTGCATGGTCATCTACCCAACCTTCACGCGATAAACTTCGTTTGAAACGATTCTTATTCCTTGAATCTTTGGAAAGAGTGTCCCTAGCCATCTCTACGAAATTTTCAACGAAAAAGAAAAGAATAAACACATTTATTCAAAAAAAAAAAAGTTTCTCTAAGTACTAGTGTCACATTGACTAAAAGTATATAAGAGTATGAATAAAAAATCCATCATATTCAATAATGCTATGGCGCTAGAGATTAGCCTATTGACGTTTGTCAGTCAGTTGACGTTTTCCACTCCTTAGCATTACTGATGAACAGCTACTTTAAAGATTGGCCAACTAGTTGGATAAAATAGGTCGTCACATGGATCTTCTACAAATCTTGAGTCTCGTGAATTCTGCAAGTCAATTGACGTTTGTCAGCCAGTTGACGTTGTCCACTCCTAAGCATTACTGATGAATAGTTACTTTAGAGATTGGCCAACTAGCTGGACAAATAAGTTGTCGCATAAATCTTCTACAAATCTTGAGTCTCGTGAATTCTGCAAGTCAATTGACGTTTGTCAGCCAGTTGACGTTGTCCACTCCTAAGCATTACTAATGAATAGTTACTTTAGAGATTGGCCAACTAGCTGGACAAATAGGTCGTCGCATGGATCTTCTACACATCTTGAGTCTCGTGAATTCTGCAAGTTAGTTGACGTTTGTCAGCCAGTTGACGCTGTCCACTCCTAAGCATTATTGATGAAATCACTTGACGTCGAATTTGTTCAAGCTGAAGAACCATGCGACGAGCTATTTGTCCAACTAGTTGGTCAATCTCTAAAGCAGCTGATCATCAGTAGTGCTTAAGAGTGGACAACGTCAACTAGCTGACAAACGTCAATTGGTTAGAAAAATCACTTGAAGCAGGATTTGTTCAAGCAGAAGAACCATGCAACGATCTATTTGTCCAACTAGTTGGCAAAGCTCTAAAGCAGTCGTTTATCATTAGTGCTTAAGAGTGGACAATGTCAACTAGCTGACAAACGTCAAGTGATTTTTTTTTTTTTTAGCTAATTGACATTTGTCAGCTAGTTGACATTGTCCACTCTTAAGCACTAATGATAAACGACTGCTTTAAAGCTTGGCCAACTAACTAGACAAATAGATCATCGCATGATTCTTCTGTTTGAACAAATTCTGCTTCAAGTGATTTTTCTAGTCAATTGACGTTTGTCAGCCAGTTGACGTTGTCACCTCCTAAGCACTACTGATGAACAGCTATACTAGAGATTGGCCAACTAGCTGGACAAAGAATTCGTCGCATGGTTCTTCTACGGGTACATCTCTCATCACGCAACTCTTTTGACAAGTCAACAATGTTCGCCCCAAGCATGATTAACAAATATAGTCATTATAAAAATTAACGGACGAGCATGGCTCCCTAATTTCTTGATCAATGCACCCTGTTACAAATCATTGTATAAAAGAACAAAAGGTATTAAAAATTTTCAAGTTGGGAAGATTACTCTGTTTTGGTAATGATAGACACTGAAACTTTAAGTTGTCGAGAAACTTTAAGTGGCTGAGAAGCAATAACAAAGACCAAAACTCTTAATTTCCTCCCACGTTCCGAAAATCAAGAGAGAACTTGAATAAAGCAAAAAAAATAAAAAAAATTTCAATGAGGAATTTTGAAAAAAAAAATTCTTTGGTTTGTTGCAAACAAAAGTTGGTGTGCAAATAGACATCCCTTTTGGTGTGTTGCAAATAAAAGTTGGTGTGTTAATATAACTTTTAAAAAACCTATGTCAAAGAATTTACAGATTTCACTCATCTTTTACGATCAATGATTTTGGTGAAAATCTTGAATCGTCGCAATCAGCAGAAGTTTATGTTGTTTGAGCTATTGGAGCTTTTAATAAAAACTGAAGGGAAGGGCGTTCGATGATTTGTTTATCAGATGAACAGATTCGATTTAAACAGGACAAGGCTGCACATATCCAGCAATAAAATCCAATTTACTTCTAAATTCTTACCTCTAAATCGCCTAAAATTGATAAACCGAGATGGTTCTTTTGAAAGCAATCACAGCCCAACCAAGTTTTAAGATGTCGAAGAAGAAATCACGTGATTCTGAAATTATGAAGAATGGTTAAATTTCCGATAAAGACGAGTTCTTCTTTTTGAAGAATATTCTCAACAGAGAGAAGGGTGATCTTCTTCTTTTAATCAAAATCAAAATCAAACAAAATTGCTAACAATCTGAGATCTCTTGGAAAGGTCAAAAATCAAAAGAACAAACATGTTAAATCGTCAGTTACAAGTACTATGTTCTTATGGGCTTTGTTCTTGATCGAGTTTCGTCGATTTAGGAAGTAAATACTCCACGGCTTCATGGAGTGATGATTAAATAATAATAAATAAATAAAAGAGGAGAAGAAGAGGAGGTTACTTACAAGCATGTAACTCTCAAAGAAAGGAATTTGTTGCTGCCAATCCCTTCAAGAATCGATGATCCAAAACGCTGCAAAACTCTTCAAGACTCAACCACGCCGGTAGCAGACGAATGCTCTACCTATAAGCGAAGAATCCTTCTTGAAATCAGCAAAACTTCACCAAACTCGTTGGATCTGTTTGAAGAAGAAGCAGTTCTTCTTCGGCACGGTGATGAGGGCAAAGACGTGGGGAAGAAGAGAAGAAAAGAAAGCAAGAGAGATGGAAAGTTGCCGAGATTCAAAGTCGGTTTTCAAAACCCATGAAACTCTCCTTCTATGGCTGAGTTCATGGCTGAAATCTGAGAGAGAGAAGCTCCAATCGAGCTCTCAAGAACGAGCTGAACTTTAGGGAGAAAGAGATTTGGGTTTTGTTTTTGTTAAACGTTATAACGGCACCCCACTTTTTACTTCTTAAACTCCAACCTTATGTAGGCACCCCAGTTTGTTTTTTTAAAAACCTCAAAGGGTTTACACAAAATCCTCAAAAAATCAGTAAAAAAAAATATAAGAGAAGAAGGTGGTAAGCTAAGCTTACTAACTTAGTAAGATTCAAATCTTACTAAAGTTGTTGAACTCACCTTGTGGTATCCGAATGTATGACCCACTCCTTTTGAACCAACAATCAACAAATTGGGTCCATTGCTACCCATTTAACTCAGCCCAATTAAATCTGATGTGACTCAGATGCAACTCACAGGAGCTCTTGAGATCATCCCAAAATTCTAGTTAGTTGACTCAAACACAAACGTTTGAGGATTGACCAAATCCTTCGATCCTTCAGTCCAAATCCGTTCTCAAGGTTTTGATTCAGCCATTGATTATCATTTCTTCAACAACAACAACAACAACAAAAAAACCTTTGATTCAACCACCAAAAACAATTGCCACTCCAATCCAGCCATTGGAATTTCTAGAAGGTGAAAAACTTGATTTCACCATCTAATCTAACCCCCAATATTAATTTTTTCTTTTGAGAGCTGAAATTTTTGGATCTCTAAGCCGTTGCCAGATGATTTACATGCCTTTGAACCACAACAGAGAGCTTTTCTTGAAGAAGTTAGATTCCCCAATTTAAGTTTTGTTCAAGTGTTGAAGATTATGACAAAGAAATCTGATCCTATGCTTCTCACATAATTAACTTTGAGTGTAATGATTCTAGGCAATTTAAGTTTAATGGGCTTGAGTCTTTTGGTTACTTATAAAAAAAAAACAGTGGGCTTGAATATGTGGGCCTCTAAAGCCAATACATGGGCCATTGGTTTGCATGGGATGGAGTTTAAGTGAGAAATACCTTGATCAATGATTATTATGTATCATGATCAGTTTTTATTTTAGTCTCCATCAGCAAGATCCTCACAGGAAATACTCGCGCAAATTTTTCAATGTTGAAGCTAGGAGGGGTTCACAGCCAAGCAACCCAACAATTATTTCTAAGTGCTTTTGATGAAATACCGATACTATCTTCTAGTATATGCATGTACTAAACACATGAATTTAATCTCATGTATTTCAACTACGGGAAAGGTAAGTATACTGGGGTTATATATCTTCATGTGGGTTAAATTGTTCCAAAGACACGTGGCAAATCTTTTTAAACTCGAAGCTTTCACGTGTCAGTTGACATAATCAAAGATACTTCATCCTCAACCTCACATTCGATGCTGCATCCTTGAGGGGGCATTTGTAGGCACCAAAATTTTAAGGAGGCCTTTACAAATTTTATAAATAAAAATCCCTAACTTTATAATGGGCCTCAAATCAAAATTAAGTCCATTAAATGGAAACGTGCCTCTTATAAGCCTAGGTTTTGGGTTTTCGCAAATAAAGCCCATGATCCAGCAAATCCAAGTGATCCATATTAAATATTGGGCCTTATACCCAAATAAATAAATTTGGCCCAATAATAATCCGGAAAATCCTTAAAATTGGATTTGGACAAATTTAGCCTTTTAAATAAATCAATTAAACCTTCTTAAGTTGAGGGTATAATTGGAAAGCTAAATTACCTTTAAGTCTATAAATACAAGAACTTCTCTCATTGAAAGGGGATCTGGATCACTTTCTTTCAAAAGACATAAGCTCCCCCTCTAGAGAAGAAGAAGCTCTCAAGCCCTCCTCTAGAGACAAAGCAAGGTTCTTCAGAGATCCGGACTCCGACTAAAGAGAAGATCAAGCACAAAGCCCTTCTCCGGAAGCCAAGAAAATCTTCTCAGCTGATAAAGGGCGAAGCTCGGAGAGAAAAAAATCTACAGAAGCCTCTACAGAAGATCAAGCACAAAGTAAAGCCAACGTTAAAGCATCATTCTCAGTCGATAAAGCGCGAAGCCCGGAGAGAAGAAAAGCTACATACGTCATCATCACTATTTTGTATTTGACTGTTAATCAGAGGAAACACTAAGATCTGTATCTACTTTTCATCAAAAATCAATAAAATCATTTGCGATCTTATTTCACGAATCTCGAGTTAGATCAGTTGAAATTTATTGTCGACACACATCAATAACAAGATGTAGTAGTAACTTAACTGTACTAAGAAACTACTTTTACCATTGACTTAGGAACTTATACTTGACAAAGAATGGCAATGATTTAGACAATCTCTATATATAGGGAATCGTTTGGAGACCCTAAAGGGAGCCAAACATTGTGCCAAATATTTTTGAAAAATAGGGGTTAGAAGTTTCAGAATGGGCTGATTTTTTGTGAGGATTATCTCCTCATGATAGAGATCATCCTCACAAACAATCAGCCCATTTTGAAACATCTAACCCATACATTTAGAAAATGTTTGGTATAATGTTTGGCTCTCTTTGAGGCCTTCGAACACCACCCATATCTATATATATATATATATTTAGAATCCTCCATACAGAGTACATATTGTGAGACAAATTAAGAAAACCAAATGATAAAATTAGTTTGTAGGGACAAAAGGAAATAAAAAGAATAAAGCTTCCATAGATATCGTTATTCAACAACATAGTTTAGACTTGATCAATAAGAATTGGATAAAAGAGACCAAAATTGATTAGTAATACAAGATCACAATGTAATATTTTATCACATTTCCACTTTCAACACAGCAACATTAGCATATTATTGACTTTGCATTGGTGGAGCATAGTAAAGAATACTAAGAGGATTTGGGGCAGTAGCGAAGATTATAGAGGAAGTGGTGGCTATTAGTAGTAGTGGCAAAATAGAAGGTTATGGCAGCAAGAGTAGTGGTGCCTATCCAGCCAAACCATCTAACCCAACCAAACCTAACAAGAATTGGTTAAATATACCTCCCTTGCCCAATGAATCAGCATCTTCATTGACACCTCTGTAAATGTTCCTTGCAAACTTTCTAAATTTTAGAACACCCTATAATTTTTTACTCATTAGTGGGATAAAGACTATCCAAGATTTTATTTTCAGTTTTACTCTTTAGCCATTATGAGTGCTCCTTAAGCAATAATTCCTTCCATTCCTAAAGAGAATGGAAAGATCCAAGATCATAAAATATGGTAGAAAGAAAGCTTTGACACGAACTTTTAGTTTAATAAACTTATCTAAAGACTACAGTGTAAGATTTATACTATCAATTAAATACGGAAACAATAATTTTAAGTCTATCATTACATATAATAGTTTTCCATTCAGATATTATTGTAACAAGTCCAAGCAAGCCATAAATTGAGTCAGAAAATCACTTCTCAAGGTCCAAAAAGCTCCCTAAAAATCTCATATTTTTTAAACAACATGGCACTATATGTTTTGAGTGGGCCCACAGATCCATGGTAATTTGGTCCTTCTCTTGGTGAGCCTAAGAACTACATATCCTAATTGGTGATTTCTACCTCTCCAAGATCCTTAACATGTCCCTTAGTCAGAAATGTTTTTTTACAATCAGTGTATAGTCATAATGTGATCTATTTTCCTATTTCAGTATTTTGTACTATTTTGTTAGCTAAGATCTGCTTTCCACTTGATCTAGAAAAAAAAAATTATATTTTAGATCTAGAACATAGCAATATTATTGAGAATCCAACCAAACTAGTGCAACTAAATGAAAGGAATACGAATGAGAATAAAACTTCTTAAGGTGTATATGCAATTTAATGTGCTAAAAGTGTTTAGTTACAAATCTTACAAATTTTGTCATGTTGTTTTGTCATTTGTATTTCAACATCCATGGAATGTTTGGTAGAATGTAGACTTATTGTTAATGATTTAATACAAATTGACAATACCCATAGAAGAGGCTGAATATGAATAAGTATAGCCTTACCCCACCATCCAAAGATATGAGATAGAAAAAATTCGTCAAATAATGTCTCCTAAAAAAATTATAAGCATATAAGTAAATGTAAGTGATAATTAGGTTTCATGAGTTCATTTCCCCTTTGAGAACCAAAGGCACACTTGCTTTGAAGTCTTCTTGCCATTTAAACAATGCTTTGTCAGAATTGACACTCAAACTGTCCCCACAAATTACCATCGAATGAATATAAGTAAATTATAAGCACAAGAATGAACATACGGAAAAAACCAGATCATCTGCCTTTATGAGAAAAATTAAGAATCACATAATAAAAATCAATGAGTAAATTATAAAGAAAACTCTGTTTTAGCTTGTGCAAAATATAAGCATACACCTACCAAGGAAAATATACACCTACATTGTTCTAAGATTGATAAATAAGATCCTAGATTTAGACCTCATTGTTCTCTAAAATGGAGTATTCTAGATATGGCTTGAGTATTTGTCCATTGACTTTGAAAATGACCCATCCTTAGGGTTTTGGATTTTCATTGCACTGTTAGTGCACAAAATGGACTATGTACGGGCCTGACCTTTTAGTTTTCAATTTCTTAGAAAAAGGATGTATCCTAATGTCGTAAAGCTGAACCTTTTGTCTTGGTTGGAGTTCTTTCAAATAATGTGTTTGTAAGAGTATTAAGCTTCAACTTGGGGGGGGGGGGGGGGGGAGGGCTCGATAGTCGATAGTTGATGGACTTGGCACACTAGTGGAGATAGGAAGTAGTTATACCTTTCCATTGCTCAAAGTCTACCTAGGATTTCTATTTCTTATGGTCTAGAGGAGGTGTAGAATCTAATAATACATTGACTTTTTCAATAGACTAAATAATGTCATAACCCCTTTCAGAATGGGCTTGGCAATTCTCTAGGATATCAAAAGGGTATGAACTTTCAAAAGATTCGCTAATGCATGTGTCAGTCATGTTGACATCGTCTGCATCATCTAGATTGTGAGTATATAGATTATTATGGAAGTTGTTTAGATGGACATTTATATTACCGAAGGTGAGTGTCATGACTCCATTCCTACAATGGATGACGACATCCGACATGGCTAAGTAATGGTGACCCATAATCACTAGAACGTGACGATCAGGACTGACAACTGGGCTCAATGTCTAATACTACAAAGTTTATTGAGAAATAAAACTCATTGACCTTAATGATAATATCTTCTACAATTTCCTTAGGGATTTTCGTTGGTCAGTCCACGAGACTAAGGGTGATGTTAGTTGATTTTTACTTCCCAAACTTAATTGCTTGTAAACTGAGTAGGATAAGAGATTCATGCTAGCCCCTAAATCTATGAGACATTTTTCCACCACAATATCACCAATAGTTATTGGAATTCTAGGGCAACTCGAGTCATACTTGGGTGTGATGGTTTGTTGAATGAGACCTAAGGCTTATGCTACCATGACAACTTGTCAAAGGAAAAATGTATTCCTCTTTATGTGGTGAGATCCTTTAAGAACTTAGAGTATGAGGGTATTCGTTAATGACATTTAACAAGAGGATATTGATTTGGACATTCTTAAAAATTTCTAAGATCTCCCTGAATTATTTACCCTTCCTATTATCCTAAAGGCACTTAGATAATGGTGCCTTGGACATATATGTAGGGACTGATGGCACACTTAGTATTCCTTATCGTTTTTTTTGGTTTCTTAATTTAGGGGTCTAGTTTATTGTTCGTTTAAGAAAAATGGACATGATTGTCCACTTGCTTTTTAGACCTTCGGTGTGAATGGACTGGATTGCCTCGTGGCCTGTGTCAAAATTATTACCTACCTTCATACAGGCCCTGGGATATTATTTACTTATTTGCATTGCCTCTCGGGTTGGGTACCATTTGTCTAGAAAAATGACTCATCTCTCTCTTATATAATATGTGCCAATTGCCTCATTTGAACTTGAAGGTTATCAATAACTTGAGTCTGAAGATATTGATCTTGCATCATCTTCATCATGTTAGCCATCATGGCTTCCATTGATTATATGTGTTAGGGGACAGAATAGTTAGGTATACATTCTAAGACGAGAGTTCTACATTAATTAGGCCATTATGTGTGTTGAGACTGGTGTTGAGGAATTGGGCCCTAATGATTTTGGGAAGAATTTTTGTAGAATCTAGGAGGCACACTCTGAGATTGACTAGGAGCATTTTGTCTATATGGAAAGTTGGGATGATACCTATTATTAGGGTGGTATGTCTGACTATAGGAGTTGGACGTGGGTTTCCTAAAGGTACTGTACGAATTGATAACATTGACCTGTCCTACCTTAATTGTTGAAAAGCTTGGATAGCACTCGACTGTGTGTTAAGTGATTGCACATAGAATGTAGATGGTTTGATGTTTACTCCTATGTTCATAACTAGGCTGGGTTCTTAGAACTGAAGTCTGGGTGAAAATGACATAACTAGGGTGTCAATTTTTCGAGTTGAATTATGGATTCCACTGAGGAGACTGGTCATAACATTTTTTAATTTAGGATCAAAATTGATTTCGTAAATACCTAGCCTTTGAGTTCCTAGATCCTCTCTATCATATTCATCGTCTGCACTATTCTAGCTCTAAGTACTCTTGGCTAACTCGACTAAAAAGTCATAAGCTTGATTAGGGGTTTGGTGTAGGAATTTTTTATTGTGCATGAACTTAATTATGATTTTGAACGTTGCTGGCAAACCCTTGTAAAAGGAGTGCTCCAGCTGCATTTTATCAAGTATGTAATGTGGACAGTTAATCTATAAGTCCTAAAATCTCTCCCAAGCTTTAGTGAACTCCTCATCGGGTCTTCTCTAGAAACTTCTTATGACTTTCTTAATCCTTTTGGTTTAGGCCACAGGATAGTATTTGGCCATAAACTTGTTTGATAGTTCATCCCATGCGTAAATGGAATTTGGAGTAAATGAGTTGAACCATGCAGTTGTATGATCCTCTAGTGTAAGGGGGGAAATGTGTTATTTCACACTCTCGCCATCCAAGTTATGTTTCTTGAAGGTGCTATAGATTGTCAAGAACTTGTTGAGGTGTATATAGGATTACTCATTTTTTTAACCTGTGAAATTTGGACAGCATCTTGATGGTAGCTAAGCTGATTTTGAAATTGTTAGCCTTGATTTGAGATAGAACAATACAGGATGAAAGATGCGTCAATATGGGAGCAAATATCTCATACATATTATCTCTCTTGTTAACGAGATGTGCGCTCTATCAATGGGATTATTTGGAATGTTAGTTCTATCAACAAGGTTGCCTTGATAATTTTCCATATTTTGTTCGAAGAACATAGTGCCTTGGGTTCTATGGATAATAGATAAAGTTTTCTCAATTTTGAAGTCCAACGGTAGAATGTCGTCTCCAAGACTACGCCTACCGAGCATATACCAATGCACACAGAAACAGGATTAAACAACTTAATTGACTTGCTAGAGGTTCCTAAAGCTAGACAAGTCCTAACCATTTAGAAATAGTGAATCGAGTCTTCCAACCCAATTCTCTAAAACCAAAACCGGCCAGTTAGATCTCTAGATAAGAAATGGCGAGCAATGCATAGAACATGTACTCTTAAATCACATTTCGTACAGTAGGGTATAGTGGGGTAAGATCATTCTTAGTCACCAATTAGGGTCAAGAACAACAATTGGAGCAACTCAAAACAGGTTTCTCCTATTGAGTTTGAAAGCCCTAAATGCAATCAAAAACCCACATGCAATAGATTCGTGGGTGTTAGAAGAACCTACATCCCATCTTGAATGAAAGAAAACCTAATTGAGTCAACTCGGGCCATCGATACCAATTTCGATGTACGAATCCGAGGGACTGAAACAGTTACATCCCATTGTCACTCCATCTTTAATTCTATTACAATCTATGACTTCCTAAATAATTAAAATAAATAATGAGTACAAAACACTATTTTTCTAAAATTTAACCATAAATTAATCATATTCTACTTTTAAATTGGTCTTGAAGAAAATTTAATCTTATTCTTTACTTCGTTTTCAAGCTTCATCTCCTACAAGGTAAAAAAATTTTAAAACCTGAAAGAAAAAGTAAAGAAAAATAAAAATAAAAAGTAATAAAATTAGAAAACTCCCTTGATTATTTTGATCTAGAAAATTAATTACATCAATCTTCGACAATAATGCAAATTTGTTCGTCTTGTAGTGATGTTTCTGAAAAGGAAAGAAAAAATATAAAATTAAAAACCTACTTTAGATTGGCAAATATGATCGTCCTATTGATGATTGAGAGACTAATATTCCAGATTTTAGAAAATCAAAAGAACCAAAGACGTGATTTTGGATATTAAACTAAAAACAAATTAAATTAACTAAAAAAATCTTAATTGAAAAAAACCTAAGGAGAATGAATTTACCTAGGATAATTAATTTAAATTAATTTGTTTTAAAGTTCTGTTTAGATAACTCAAATTAAGAAACCAACAAAGAGTCTTGATTCGAAAAGTATAATAATAAAAATTCTTTTTTTTTTTATAAATCAAGAATTTACCAAGATTTTCTTCTTTTAAAATTTTTTATCGTCCAATGATCCTACATCATAGTGAGCATCCGATATAATGAGTTCTTTTTAATAGTAATAAATCATGCTAAGATGAAGGACATGAAGAAATAAATCCAGAATACTAAAGAAACAAGGTTTGAAAAAAAAATCTATTTAAACAAGAAAACTATCAAGAAACTAAAAAAATAAACTAAAAAAAAAAAAAAATCTTGACTTCATCCATCTTCCTAGATTGAGGGATTAGCCAAAATTCATTCTACAAATCAATAAATAACATAAAATAAAAAAAATCATACTAGACTTTTATTGATCTCTTGAATTAATTGGAACAATGTGTCTTCCAATTGTTGGAAAATAAACTTAAAATATAAAAATAAAAAAATAAAAAGTAGAAAAAAAGATATTAGGAGAAGAGAGTAGAGAGAGATAAAGAAGATAACTAATGAGTTAAGGTCTTTTATAGAAAAAAATTATGGCTGCTTTGGCAATATTTTTTTGTAATTTTTTTTGTCTTAATATAATCTTCTACGAGAAATAAAAATATGTTCCCCTTTCAATTAGAGTTTCATCCCATTAAATTTTCTTTATTTTGATAATCGTGTAAAAAGTTACGTCCAAAATGGTGAAACATGACATACTTGGAGTATCTGACTTGTTACATGTTTTTTTCTAATTCAAAGTCCTAATGAGCTTTGTTTTGTAAAATACAAATTTGTTTTCTTCTGAATTAATTTGTTAACCATAAACTCTTGTCTTATTTTGATAAGTCAATCAAAAGGTATGGGTAAAATAGTATTTAGAACTTGATTCTGTCAATTCCAAACCATCGAATCTCTTAGATCGTGATTTGACTTTGACTTTGACCTTGAACTTAGACTTTGATCTTTTTCCACTATTTGATTATTCAATTCGCATGTATTTTTCTTACAAGAAATGGATATATAATTGAACTCTCGAAATCTATGAAAATACATGTAATTTAATCAGTAAAATGTAACTTATGATGAATTAACTATTATGTATGATTTTATGAAGAAATCATAGCTTTTAGGTTAAAAACTATGGTTAAGTGCTCTATAAAATAATGGAAAAATATACACTTTTAGGTATTTAATAGGCGGGCCGATTGTGAGGTTTAACAATAAAGTTCACTTGATGCTTGCTTGTTAGAGGAAGTCAAAAACAAGCATGACACCCAAAAATAAGAGACAACTCCTTATGAAAAAATATTAGACATAGGAGATCCGAATCAAGTCCAACCAAAGGCCCAATAGACCAAAAATTCATGTAGAAAGTAACTTGGGTTTGTATAATGATTCAATGAGTATCCCAAGGATATGAACTTTAAATGGATATAAAAGGGCGAAGTAAAAGAACCAAGACTACTCTCCATACTTTTTGCATGATATTTCGTATTCAAAATGGTTAGAGCTCCTAGTAAAGAACGAACCTAACAGTCCACCATTTGAAGACCATTCTTAGAAGAAGATCTGAAAAATGTTGAAACCATGAAATCACCCCAAAATCATTGTCAACCTATAATAGGTAAGAAACTTCGAACAATAAAGAACCCTTTTTTCGAGGATTGTAGTAAACAACTCTTTTTTTTCGATAGCTACTATGTATTTTGCATTTTGTCTATATTTTTTTTATTTGATCCTAACTTTGAACATTGCAATAAGGTGAGAAATGAAATAAAGTACAATAATAAAGTAGGAACCCCAAACAAATAAACCCAAAGAGGATGAACAAAATGTAGGGGAGCTCATGAAAATCCGAGAAGAAAAGAAACAAGGGTTCAAAAATAAAACCCTAAAATAAAAAATAAACGAGAAGGTCGTACAAAAACAATAGGGGAAAAAAGATATAATAAAAGGCAAACATGATGGAAAAAATGATAGAAAATAAAAAAAGGAAAAAAAATTAGTAGAACAACCCAAGATAATAGTGATCATGGTCGCTATAAAATGAAATGTCACACCCTTGAATAACGATTTTATGATTGCTATATGAAGGTCATGAAATTGTTATAAATTAAAACAATCATACAATCTTATAAGACTTGACAATTTTTTTGAAAAATAGTTATTGAAGCAAAACGATTTAGCAGTAGCAAGCAAGACATAATGATTGTTCAAAAATGATCGAACAAATAAATAGTGATCAAAACAATAGCAATTCGAGAGTAAAATTTTAGAAAATGTTTGTGGGGTCCTGCCAAATGCTAACACAAAGCCCTATATCAAAACAATAGCAATTCGAGAGTAAAATTTTAGAAAATGCTTGTAGCACCTTGCCAAATGCTAACACAAAGCCCCATGTCAGATCTCGAGGCACTAGGTAGCGCCTCGAAATTTCGGCATGGTTTCTTCTATTTATGTCAACATTCCAAGGCGTTCAACCTGCACTTGATAAACGACATACATTATCTTGCATATATATACAAAATATAATACAAGCGAAAGCATATATACATCTAATAACGTACAATAGATCAGAGTGCGGAAGGATAAATAAAATATAGGATTAT
Organism: Akebia trifoliata; assembly: GCF_017979445.1. NCBI lineage: Eukaryota > Viridiplantae > Streptophyta > Magnoliopsida > Ranunculales > Lardizabalaceae > Akebia > Akebia trifoliata. The sequence goes on from NC_141390.1 coordinate 19,275,234, forward strand.
ACAAACATTCCTCACTCTAGCAAAAGTCCTAACGCTCAATATAAGACCCACAATACTACCTGAACGAGCTAACACTACTAGAGGGTATAGGCCTAGTACTTACTAGGTAACGGACTCTAATCGTCTATCTGACCTACCAAATAGTCCTCACTCGTTTTCTACACCTATCTAGCCAAGCTCTGGATCTGAAACTAAAAAAAGGAAAAAGGAAAGGATGAGTAACAATAGTGACTTAGTAAGGAAGTAAACAATTTCTGACAATAACCTCTCCTAACATGAACGAATAAACACACTAAATTATTTTAAAATATGCAAAGTTTTACAGAAGAAACTACGATTAACTGGTATATATAGTCAGGGATGAGCAACTAAACATTTTAAAACTCACATTACATCAATCAACAGTACCCACTATAACATTTATTTTTTATACAAATCTAATTGACCTAATAGAAATATTAAACATGCATTTCATTTTATATATCAAAATAAGGCAACAGATACATAATACACAATGATGGAGTAGTGAAATTAGAGAGTTGGGATTCAGGATTGGATTGCTCCTAGTCGAGACATGATATTTCATAACAAAGTATTAATTCTTGATTTTGTGGTTGGTCGCTGTTTACCACACTTGCGGGACCATTTACCCTGCTTAGGCTGGCCGTTTGATATAATCGTAAGCAATGAGTTTCTTTTTGATATGTTAGAATGTTCGACTACTATAAATTATTAGTGATCATTGACAAATCATCTTCGTCTTTGCCTATCAAGCGTGCATGTAATTCCTAAATATACAATTCATTCATATATGACCACCTTTACATTACAAGTTCACTAGTAAAGATAGAGAGGAATAAACCCGGATTTCAGTTGAGTGTCCACTCTCATGCGCGTCTTAAATCACATATAAGATTGGATGTCCCTACTGTACATCCCAGGATAGTATATCATTCCGGATGATATGACAGATTATCTCTTCAAGTATTCGCAAGCTCTTCAACAGTTCACAAAATAGCTATATTTATATATATATATATATATATATATATATATATATATATATATATATATATATATTATTTCCTTTCTTTGAAAATAAATAAGAATTTTTCTTTGAAAATAAATGACAAATTAACATTACAAAATTGAGAATGGATATCCAGTTTCCTATCATGCAACTGTGGTTTTACGGCCTAAAATAAATAATAAAATAGAAATAGTAACCAGCACCTCGCGCTAACAGAAAGTAAATAAACATGCAACCAATTTCATTATCCCTAGATATACATTCATCAACCTACACATAGCATCATAATGTAAAATGCAAACATCACCCCTCGGGTGTGACTCTGACATTTCACCGTTTCATACCCTTTTTCTGATTTTTACAAGTTTTAATCTTCTAAATACGATATTCATTTTCTAACATTCATGAACTCAATATGAGTTCATTGATTATTAAAATATTTTTCAAACATTAAAATTCATTTATTTATCAATTAAATTAAAAAAATTTAAAACTTATATTAATATGGGATCCGAGCAGTACACATAACCCAACTGGCCAACATAAAATCCGGTGAGATATCCTACCTACGTATAATTTGTTATAAAATATAATTAAACATATCAAATATGCAAGTTTTGGCATGAATTTAAAATAATCAACTGAATTCTATATTTTTGGAAACACATCACAAATTTTTGATAAAATTTTAAATGTAATTTTCACAATCTACGATTACTAATAGAAATTAAGAGTTCCTTACAATCTCTACGTGAAAAAATTTAAGGACGTACACAGAAATTGAGAAGATCAATGTAAAAATTGAGATATATCGAACTTCGAGATGACTAATTTTTGAATTTGACTCGGTGGTTTCAAATATCAAAATGCCATCGTTCTTTTTCCTTTTTGCTACGGAGAACGATTTGGCCTCAAAACAAATGAAATCTAGGGTCAAAATTTTGAAATCCCGTATTATATACGATTGATTTTTGATGATACAGGATGAAAAAGGAGAGAAAACGAAAGAAAATTAGATGATTTTGGTAGAGAATGATGCTACGAACGATTTTTCCTTTTGCGTCGGAGGTCGAAGATAGACTGTTCGCGACAATTCGAAGTGTGAATATCAGAACAAAAATCAATTTTTTTTAAAAATGTCGCGGCTGATTTTAGACGATTTAACATGACAATGAATAATATTTTTGACTAAAAAAATTATTTATATAAGTGCGGGACGAAATTGGTATTTTACCTATTATTTCATTTGACGATAACTTGACCGTCTCGACTTCAAAAGTGATAAATGAATACTCTATTTTGTCTAATTTTTCATTCTGGATCTAATGATTGTAGATATGGAAATTTTCATCTTTGAACCTCAATGCTATGTTGTTTAGAATCGTCACCATTCTTTTTTAAAAATGGGTGTGAATGGGCACCCGAATCGATTCTTTTGAAAATTATTTTTTCATGGCATTGTAGTGACTCTCAATCATGAAAAAGGTATAATTTACCTAAGATCTAGGTAAGGGAATTCAGTTAGAGAATAAGGAAGGTGTTAAGTACCCCATTCTCTCCACCTATGGTGGTTACTTTTAGATTTGACCATTTTTTAAAAGATTAACATAACAAGAAAAATACATGAAGTGAGTGGGTGCACATGGTGTGTCTGTACCTCTTTGAAAGAGGATTTAATGTTAGTGTAGACATGAGGAATGTTTTATAGAAGAGGATTTCTCATAAAGTCATCACTTTTTTATATGAGTTAAAATGTTGGTTTAGGATTTTAGAGAAATTTCATGAATGGAGTTCCCTTTAGATCCACAACCTTAATGCATGTAAGCTTAGTTAGAAATTTAGTGTTTTAACCCCATCAAGAGAGTTACAAAATTTTTCATCATAGCCAAGCATGTATGGTGTGTGTGCATAGTGTATATTATGATGCATGAGATGAGATGGGTTTAAAAAAGGATGGTTTTAGTAGAGTTACACAATTTGAAAAAATTTAGATTTTCCTAATGAGTTGTGCAAATTGGGTTGTCTACAATGATGTGGTCAACTTCTACAAATTGTGTCTCTAGTAAAAACTTACTTTTTCAGCCCAATGGGACTCTAAAATTGCCGTCGTTTTCGTTTTTAATGATAATTTGACTTTTTGGACTCCAAAAATGACAAATAAATAATTCATTTTCTATAATTTTTTGTTATGAATCCAATGGTCCAATCAAAATTTAAAAATTCTTGTTCTATCAAAAAGTCATTATTTTGACCTAGTCCGACTCGAAAATAGAAGATTTTGCAACTTTTCTGTTCGAACTCGCACTTGAGCGTGCTTGCATGCTATAGTATGTTTTTCGATCATTTTAAATCCAACAAACTTGTCAGATTTCATTAAAAATAATCAAAAACATCCTAAAGTTTAATCCTCATTTTTACTTTTATAATTTTCTCAAATTTTTATTATTTAGTTTTCCTCGAGATACGAATCAAAACTTGAGGTTTTACAATGCTGAAGGAAAATCATAGCAATCAAGAGTCCCAAGGAAAAGTGATTATAAGACAAATAAAAAGTATTATAGCAATTGAATGGTCTAGACTTAGAAAAGTACCAAAATTCCACATAGAAAAACACCTAAAACAAATAACCTCTAGGAACGCCAAGTTACAGACAGATGTTTATGATTTTCTAAATTGTAAATATAGCGACCAAAAGCCTTTGTTGAATTCCCATTAGAAATTCCCAATAACTGAAATCGCCTCGACCCGTTTTCACTAAATAGTTGATAGGGGTCCGATTTATTAATGGGGGACTTTTGAGAAATGGGAGTCGCCACCTAGTTTAGGTCTAGGAACCAAAATTAACTCCAAATGGATACGGGTCGATCCACAGATCAAAGATATGGGTAAGGGGTCTGATGAGTGTCTCCAAACACTCAATTATACGCACATTTTCTGGATATTTATCTTGATTTTTATACCTATTTCTCTATATTAAGATAATAATCATGATAAGCTTCAAACCACCACGTTGCATGTTAATTAGGCTTAATTATATATAAATAAATTAATTTACTAAATAAATCTAATTACGTGTGTTTCTTGTGCAGAAAATCAACAATTTGGAATCAAAATCTCAAGACAAAAGCATTTGGGCCCACTTTGGAATGCCCTAATCCTTTGGAATGCCCTAATCCTTTACTCATATTCTCCTCTTTTGTCTTTTTGTGCAAAGAAAAGTGGAGGCTACTTTTAGACTCTTCTATACACATTTTTCTCTATAAATAGAGCCTTCATTTCTAGAGAAAGGGTCCCATCTTGATTCTCTTATCCAAGACTCCTTTAACCTAAGGCTCTTTGCCTATTCTCTTATTTTTTGTATTTTCATTTTCTAGGCTAATTAGTCTTGTAAGAAGTAGAAGAAGAAGAAGTTGTAATTTTCTCCATGAAATGAAGAAAAGTTCTTTCATCTATTATCTTCCCTCTCTTGCAATGACATTAAGCTAAGTTCCCCTTCATTGGAGAGTGGAAAAGCCTAGAGCAAGTTCTTGTGTTATTTTTAATTTCATGCATTTCTTTTATTTAAAATGCTTATGAATTCTCTTTAAGTTTCTTGCACCTATTATTCTTAATATAGATACTTTATGCTTAGATTAGATCAAGGTAAAGTATGCTTAAATTAGATAATTGGTAGTAGGAAGTTTTCAAAGAATTCTACTTTGTTTATGTTCCCTTATTTCATTTCATTTGTAAAACTTTCCGATCTAAGGAGCTAACACCAAGCCCTTACGATTGAGTTATAAAAAGGCTTGAAACTAAGAATTGCTCATCAACATGTTCGGGTAGATCCACCTCTAATGGTGTTTTAATTTCATAAGTTTACTTGCTTTTAATTTCATTTACTTTAGTTTCTTTTCTAGTAATTTTACATTTTCTTATAAGTTCAAAAATACAAAGAAAAACAGTTTTAATTCCTTTTAGTTAATTGGAATTTTATCTTCTTAGCTTAACTCTATTCCTCCTTTCTCTTGGGTTCGATCCCCTACTTGCCCCACAAGTAAGGTAAACGTAAGATTATTATTAACTCCGATGAGAAGAACAACGATAGTCTCATTAGGGTCAGATTACGGGTTTCGAAAGGTGTTAGGCACCGAACCTGCCCAATCAACATGATCGATCTCTACTACGATCCAAAATCATCTTATGGTTAACATACAAAGACTACAGTCAAGGTCACAGTCCAACCATCATCATCAATTTATGTTGGGTTTGCCAAACAAATCCTATGGCTAAAATTGTCCCAATTATTACATGATCATTTTTTGAATTCCATAAAATATGGAAGGGTATGAAAAAGCCCTGATTAGCTCCATGATCTAAAATCAATTAAGAAATTCCTCCTGCAAGTACTTTCCAAACTGTTCGAAATAGAAATTGTCAAATTAGAACTTAGGATCTCCAAATTGGAATTTGAAGTTTCTCAAATTAGAATTCAAAAAAAATATGTGTTGAATTGCTAAATTAGAAATTTCAAAAAGATACATTTTTTCAAAATAGAAAATTCCAAAAATGTAAGTTTCTAAATTTGAGACTCCCAAATTTCCATGAACATGAACCTTTTAAATATGAAAGTGCAAGATCTTATAGATTGGAAAATTGCTAAAAATATGAAATTTCTAAAATAGAAATCTATGAACATATATTCTCCCAGAATAGAAACTACGCAATCTCATATTAGAAAGTTTCCAAATATGAATTTTCCAATAGTCCACAAATAATTTTCAAAAGGAAGAAAAATCACCAAATTGAAAATTGAAAAATATCATTGCATGAAATTTTCGAATTAGAAAGAAAAATCTTCAAGAAAAATTTCATATTTATCAAATCCATAAAATAACCAAACGAGCATGCACACATGATTCCCGATTTTGTCAAAATCAATACCATTCAATAACATGCATATCTGTCAAGTCAAAGGGTACACTGATCACATGGAAAAATTCCAAATAATACGGAGAGCTCAAACATCATCATGAATCATAAATCCAAATTGAGCGTAATGATCATGATAAAAAAAATCCTTTAATCCTTCTAACATGCAAAAATAATAAAATAAAATAACAAACAAAAATAAACAAGTTGGAGAAATAAAAATATTTTCCTAACCTATCAACACACAAAAAAATAAAAAAATTGAACAAAACATAAAAATAATTCCTAAAAAGATTAGCCTAACCGTATCAATAAAAAAACATAAAAATTACATAAATGAGAAATACCCCCTTAGTCCTACCATGATAAAAATATAAAGACTCATACATAATAAAACTATCAAATCCTATTTAATATGCAAGAATAAACAAAAAGCCTAATAACTATCTTCCTAACCCTATCGACATGCAACCATAAATATGCAAATAAAATAAAAAACATTACAAAATTTTTCCCTAAAAAAGAAACCATGAAGAACGAGAAGAGAAAGTAGAAAGTAAAAATAAGAACATGAACCAAAATAAATTTACCTATAGAGAGATGACAGAAATTGATTCCTTTAGGTATGTGACGCCCCGCCAAACGCTAACACAAATCCCAAGGCCAAATCCAAAGGTACTAGGTGGCACCTCGAAATTTCAGTATGGTCTCCTCTATTTATGTTAGCATTTCACGAAACTCAAACCTGATAAACCAATTTATAACAAAACCTGTATATAAAAATGTAGATACAGGAAAATAACAGCGGAAGACTAATTACATCTAACATGTAAGTAGATCAGAGTGCGGAAGATTTATCAATATACAGGCTTACAAAATACTCTCACTCTAACATAGGCCTAAACTCTCAATCCAAAAACTACATACATCCTGGATGAAACTGGCAATTCTAACGGATGTAGCCTTAGTGCTCACCAGACAATAAACTCTGATCGTCGATCTGATCGACCAGATACACCTCAATTACTGCCTCTACGCCTGCCTCGACAGCTGCAAGTGTTGAAACTAAAAAAAATAGGAAGGAAAGGGTGAGTAACGAAAGTTACCCAGCAAGTCCACAGCCAATTCCTACCAATAACCCTTCCTAAGCATGATCGAATAAAGCATACTGAATATTTTTAATACATGCAAGGTTTTACAAGATAAAATACGATCAACTGGTACATATAGCCAGGGATGAGCAACTAAACAGTTTAAAGATTACACATGACATCAATCATCCATACTCACTATACATTTTCCATTCTATGCAAATACCGTTGACAACATTAAAACGATAGACATGCTTTTCAGTTTATAATTCGAAATATAACAACAGATACATAATACAAGTGGTGGAGTATTGGAATTAAAGAGTTGGGATTCACGACTGGATCGCTCCCAGTCAAGACATGATATTCCCCAATAACATCGTAGTTCCTGATTTTGTGGCTGGTCGTGTCTACCACGCTTGTGGAACCATTTATCCGGCTCAGGCTGGCCGTTTGACGTGACCGTAAGCAATGGGTCTCTTTTCGATGTGTCAGAACGTTCGACTACTACTAGATTGTTAGTGATCACTGACTAATCATCTTCGTCTATGCCTATCAGGCGTGCATGTAATTCCCAAATGACACTCCACTCGTATACGATCACCTTTATAAAACACGTTCACTGGTAAAGATAAGAAAGGAATGGACCCGGATTCCAGTTGTGACTCTACTCTCATACGCGTCCCATACCACGTATGAGTTTGGTGGTCCCTACCGTACATCCCAGGATAGTGTACCCCTCCGGATGATGTGACACACTATCCCTTCAGGCATTCACAAACCTTTTAACAGTTCACAAAATAGCTACGTATATATATGATTTTTCATTTAAAACAAAAGAGAAATTAACAGAACAGGGTTGAGAATGGATATCCAGTTCCTACCATGCAACTGTGGCCACCCGGCCTAAAATAAATAATAGTACTCAGCGCACGCGCTAACATAATCGGAAATAAACATGCAACCCTTTCATTAATAACCTGGATATCCTTTCACTAACCTACACACAACATACAATGTAAAATGTAGAAATCACCCCTCGGCGTGATTCTGACATTTTACCGTTCATTCCCTTTTCCCATCCTTCTCGACATTCTCACTTTTCATCTTTTCAAATCTACCATCCATTTTCAATCTTTCAAAGTCATTCTTTTGGCCTTTCCATTGAAAACCATCGAAGTTTATTAAAAAATAAGGTCCCGATGATGCACGGGGCAAAAGCTGTTAAAAATAATGAAAGCTGGTGAAATTTGGCTAAGTGTCGGAAACTCAATTTTTCAAAGTTCTCGAAATTGAATACGGGTTTTTCGAAATGAAAGTCTCGATCATGAGATTCGACACCATATAGTTTTTGTAATCTAATTCAAAGAAACGCAAAAGTTATTTCATTTTGAAAACTTGTCGAAAACATCGAAAAATACGTTTTGTTCTTGAAACCAAAATTCGGATTTTGATCCTTTGAGATTTGGATCTTGAAACCATTCCCATTGTTCCGAAATGGGGGGTAAAACCCTAATTTCATTAAAGAAATTAAAGTAAATGGAAAGTAAAAATTAAAGAGGACATTTACTTAAATGTTTTTAATGAAATAAATGGTGAGAAATAGTGTATAAGGTGTGAGGAAGTCAAGCCAAGAGTCAGAACACTGTTCTGAATAAAGCTGTGTCTGTCGGTGGCTGTCGGTGGCAGAACCAGGATTCTGTCGGTGGAACCGACAGTTTACTCATCGGCAGGTGTCAGTGGGACCGACGGTCCTGCCGACAGAACAAAATTTTCGGCGGCTTCTTGGTTTGGTCGGTGGCAGAAGCTCCATTCTGTCGGTGGGACCGACAGAATGCCTTCGGTAGGTGCCGGTGGAACTGACCCTACCCGCCTACAGCTTGAACCTCACTCGCGATTTTTGGGTTTTTCGATCCCTGTTTCGATTTCCTTTTTCATTCTTCGAACCATTCTGCCCACCCACGATTTTGTTATCAAAATTCGATCAAACATAAGCAAAACACCTACTTCTACCATGAATTTGAAATCGAACACAAATTTCTATGATTTAAATGCAAACAATAAGTTTTGTTTTAAAACCCTAAATGAACATTTCGAAAATCTAAAGCTACCAATAAGAATTGGAAGTCCCTTACTTGGTTGTGGACGTCGAACGTGATAAACTCACACAATGATCAAGGTTGGTGGTTCGAGAGTCGAGGTTGGGCTGACTTGGATGCCAAATGAGCAAGGGTTCGCAAGGTATCCGACAATGACGTTCTCCTTCTCCTCTATAATGAAGCATAGACCTAGCTCCTAACTCGATGAAGCCCTCGGATGGAAGATGTGGAGGTTTACTCGAGCTACCCGGCTGGTTTTTGATGGAGGATGGAGAAAACGAACAAGAATGAACAACCAAAGGTGGTGAAGTTGTAGCCCTCGACGTGGCCGACAACTTTGTCTTCTTCGTCGATGTTCAACTCGGCTTCGTTTGCGCACAAACTTGATGACAATGGGTCGAAACCCTTGGATTGAAAGTGGCTGTCGTTTGGGTTTCTTAGAGAATGAGAGAAAAATGAAATAAAAGAAATCAGATTCCTTTTTATAATAAAGCTGAGGGGCATACTTGTAATTTCCCCCTTATTTCTAGTTTCGATCGTAACTTAACTATTCGGACTCGGAAAACGACAAACGAATATACCATTTCGAATAATTTTTCGATTCGGATCTAATGGTGTCATCAAATCTTTTCGATTCTCGCTCTAACGAAATTCCACTGTTTTGGGTCCCACTTAACACGAAATTCGAGGATTCTATAACTTCTCTATCCGAATTCGAATTCGGACTTGCTTACAGGCTAATGTATATATTCCGATGCTTTTGAATCTAATGACGAAGTTGATTTTCCTCGAAATTAATCATAACAATATTCGAGTATTTTACTCTAAGTCTCTCCTTCGATATTTTTTCCCAAATCTCATCATTTACTTTCCTCGAGATATGAGTTGAAAATCCAGGGTGTTACATTTCCAGGGTGTTACAAGGTACGATCCCCAAAGCTTGTGAATGTTGGCCGTTGCGGGAGTGCGAGTGATGAAGGCAGAGAGAGAGAGAGAGAGAGAAGGCCTTCTTATGCAGAATGTGATATGGCAATAACAAAATAGACAGCAATGTGCTGTGTTGCAGTGATGTGAAGTGGCTGGATAACAAGGTGCAATGGGGACGTTGGAGATGTGCTAACACGTGAGGCGAAGGTTGATCGAGGGGTGGCTGGGCAGATGGCTGCAGCAGCCACGTTTTGCAGAGGGGGTTGTTGAAGGTGATGAAGGCAGCTAGGACGTTAGAGAAGAGGGCTAAAAATGTGAGAGAAGGGAGGGCATTAAAGATGCTGGTTGGGGCATTTTTTGGGAGAGGAGAGGGAATGAAGATGGGGGCTGGTTCAGGATTGTTGCAGCAAATAGAACGTGAGAGAGAGATGTGGTAAGGGTGCTATTTTTGGTTGGGCAAAACAAAGAAGAACAAGTAGAAGAAGAATAAGATTAGGCTGAGGAGAAGAAGAGAAGGAATGAAGATGGGGGCTGGTTTAGGCCAAGGACGTTGAGAGAGGAAGATGGTCTGAGACGTCTGTAGAGAAGGAGGAAGCTTCAGCCGAAGGTAGCAGCAACAATGTGGTTGTTGTTGGAGGAGAGGACGTCCCAATTCTGCTACTGTTAGAGAGGAGACCCAAAGAAGATGAGCAGGGAGAGAGAAGTGCACAGAGAGAGAGTTGAAGGAGAGAAGAAGAAGATCGTTCAGCCTCCTTAGTGTTAGAGAAGAAGCCGTCCAAGAGAGAAAACGTTCTCTCTTTAAATAGAAACCAAGTTTCTATTTTCTTTTTTTTCCTCTTTCTAATTCTTTTTCTTTCTCCTTTTATTTCAATTAACACGTTTCACTTTCCTTTTTTCTTGGGAGAGAATGGGAAAGGCGATCCAACACTTCTCGCACTAATGGTCACTCGTTGGTGAATCATGATTGATTGATTATTTTTTGTTTTGGGTTATAGTTTTGAATCAACATTTTGATTTAAATTTTAATTTGACGTTTAAAATTTTCTTTTTGTTTAAATTTGAGTTTGTGTTTTATTTTGAATTTTAATTTTAATTATTCAATTAAATTTTAATTTCAATTTGATTTTATCGATCGAGCTTGATTTTGGATTGGATTAACTTTAGATTTTAAATTTGTTGATCAGATTAGAGTTTAATTTTGATGATTGGTTAATTGGAATTTTTGGTTATTTTGATTTAAAAAATTTGTTTTAAATTTTAAGGTTTAAATTTTATTTCAATTTTTAGTTTGAGTTTTAATCGGCTACTTGATTTATTAGTTTTGTCGATCGATTTGAATTTGTGGTTGAGTTTTACTTTCAATTTAATTGGTCGGTGAGCGTTCAATTTCAATTTTAATTCGTTCTTCGATTTTATTTTGATTTCGATTTGGATTTAATTTATCGATTGCATTTTGATTTTAATTTGATCGGTTGTTTGATTTTAATTTTAAATGTTTAATTGTTTGATTTTGAATTAGATTTTAATTGTTTAATTTTGAATTTGAGTTTGATTTTTATTAAATTAGATTTTAAATTTGATTTCAATTTTTATTACATTTTCCTAAGGATCGAGATCTCTAAAGTTGAGTTTGGAGGTCGAGGGGCATTTTGATCATTTTTATGATTTTTCCTAAATTTTTCTGTTTTCATCGATTTGGGTTTCGTTAGATTCGAAATCGTGTTCTGAGTGCAATGGAGGTATTTTCGAGGTCTTTCGGAGGTCCGAAATTCTTGAAGGGTATTTTCGTCATTTTGTCAATTTTTGCAGATTTTTACAAATTTTAACGTGAGGTTTCTTTCAGTTTCAACGTGATTATTTCTAAGTTTCAAAGTCATATTTTCCTAGAACCTAAGCGTACATACTTGCTAAATCGGGTGTACCGTGTGGCTATCCTAAGCGTGCGTGAATTTCTAGGTCGAGTCGTAACGAGTAGGGGGGATGAAAAAAGTGAAAACTGATGGAATCAGGGACAATACTCACAAGCCTTCGAGTTCTTTGCGATCATCATTAGGAATTCACGGTAACCGGATGACGAATTGTCGAATTAGGCATATACAGAAATGGGGTGTCTACAATAACAAGCCCAAACAATCTTCAATCCTTTGTCTTCCTATATCACATTATCTATGTCATAAACACCAAAGCAGAGAAACATCATTAGATCCAAATCCCCAAGTCATTACTCAAATATTAATCAAGGCATCAATACTATGCAAGAACACCAAGAAGCATGAGAAAACACCAACTACCATAAGAAGATGTTGCTGATAAATTGTTCTTCTTGAGGAACATAACCAAATTGTCCTAAGAGGTGATAATATTGCAAAATCATCAAATTAGGAACAAGACTTAGAAAGATATTGTGAAGCATGCATAAAAGATTCGATCAACATATCTACCATCATCATCAATAAGAAAATGAACAATATGAGTCTATGACCTTGCTACTAAAAGGCATTTCCATGGACCTAGTAATAAAGAAACCTCTCCATTTTGTGAGACAAAGAGAAGATGGAAATGTCATTCTTAAGATGTACTATGCCAGTAGTTGGGAACTAGTAGCGTAAGCTAAGTAAGTCAAAAGAGACTAAATTACAATTCTATGAGAAAAAGATTAGAAAAGCCTGATTTGTTAGTAGTAGTGGAGATTTCAATGCTGGAGGTCATCCCAAATAAGCCTTTACTGCTGGTTTTGACAGAATTGTGGAATCCTAGAATGCATACATTTGTTTAATCAACTCAATAGTTTACTTTCTCTATTGAAGATGATGTATGATTGGTAAGATTTTCGATTGGCAGTGAGGTTACCTATAATTCACTGGAAAAGTTGCAAGGGTTTGAAACCAACAAAATTTTAAGGATTGAGGCAATGAGGAGTCATGTAGGAGATCCTTAGAAGACAAGAGGAAAGATTTAGTTGAACAATTGGCGAGAAGAAATTAGAAAATACTACTATGAAGAATCACATTTTGCAACCTTTTCATATATTTCTTTTTAGTTTTTCTCACACAAGTTGTATCCCCTCGATGCATTAATAACACCAATTTCACCATTGTTGCTAGAGTTCTTCCAAGTAGAGACATATGCTTGGAAAGTTTAATGGTAGTCCAATTGTATTAAGGACTTGATAATTTTTACCAAGAGATTGTAGCCTGGAAATAAGCAAGACAAAGAGGTATCGATCCAACAAATCCAGTGCTTGGACCATTTTGGCTCCTTAAACTATGGTCATATCTGCACTTCCAACCCATTGTGATGTAGAACATCTACAACTCTGAGTAGTTTTTTAATTGTATTAGGTTTTATTTATACTTCTAATTCTAGTAGTATTTCTATTTCATAGTTATGTTAGGAGTACAATTCCTTATTAGTTTCTAATTTGTTTGAAATTTGTTCTTATTATTTAGACTATAATTAGAAGTGTCCAATTTGAGTTCTGATAGGAATAGAAAGTTAATATTATGTTTTAGATATGTTAGGAATATTAATTTTTAATATTTTAGTAGGATTCAAAATTGTTATGATGGAGTTATTTATATAATAAACTCCAAATCCAAAAATTAATAATTAATCAATCATTAATTCAATTATCTTATCATTTTATTACATTTTTAGCTTTATGCGATATTTTCTATCAAGTTATTGTTTGTTTATCAACTGGATTTGTTAATTTAAATTGATTTAAAGTCTTCCATTGAACACAACCCATCGAATCTATTGATTCACACACTTCTGCTACGTCAAGTAGTATCAGAGCTCTTGTTATGATCCATAAAGGATGGTTGGTGAAGGTGATTTTATCACAAAATTTTATATAAAAGTTCAATTGAAAGTCAAATTGGAGAAGTTTGAAGAAAGAATCACCAACAAAATTATGGCTATGTTGGAGTCCCGTATTTAAGGCATGGTTCTTAACACCATTGAGAAGGAGAAAAGTAAGAAAACTTTTGGAGATAAAGACCCAAAGGATTTTCACTATCCCTCTTACAATTCCACTCATAATTTAACCCCTAGAAACTCTTTTAGAGAGGCCGAATTCTCTCAAAACCAAAACCTTACTCATAATTTTGGTTTTGCCCAAACCGCACCACTCCCCACATCTTATACCACCCTCCCTCAACCTTCTAACTATACCGTACCACTCCTATACCTTCAAAATAATATCCCTCACCCTCCAACAACTATATAGCTACTCCCACAAAATGTTTCTACTAATCCTAATCCTCCAAATACCTTTCAAAATCCATCAAATAACTTCAATGACCCTTCAATGATCATAACAACCCCATATATGAATTACATAAATGAATTGGATATTTATACTACCTCTCCCCCAACTAAACATCTCTATTTTGACCATGAAAGACTTCTCCACAACTGATTTTTAAGATGTTGAACACATGTTCATGCATAATGCACCCCCACATCCTTGCAAAAATAGGCAACAAGAGTAGTCTTTTAACTATAGTTTTAAGGCAGATATTCCTTCAATAAGCTATTGCATATTAAGGACTTTCTTAATTGGATCTCCAATGTTGAACGATTCTTTGAGTACATGAAAATTTTGGAGGATAAAAAGGTCAAACTTGTGGTTTTTAAGCTAACCAGGACAGTTTCCTCTTGTTCGGACCATCTCCAGCGAGATCAACTATGTCAAAGCTTTTGACAAATGTAAACATGGTTAGCTATAAAACAATTACTTAAGCAATGATACTTACCACCAAATTACATCCAAATCTTATTCACCAACCTACAAAATTATAGGCAATGGTCCCAAAGTGTACAAGAATATGTTGATGACTTCTCTTGTCTTTTCTCACGGAATGAATTTCAAGAGAATAAAAACCAAACTATTGGGCATTTTATCAATGGGTTGAATAGAAGAATTCAAGAGAAATTGACCACGAATCAATACACAAGTTTGCATGCATTCATAAACAATGTCCTATAAGTAGAATCTTTTATATATGATTCTTGTACTTCTTCCTATACTTATTATACCAACAATCATAGGTCTAACTATCCACAATCTGCCCCAATCTCATCAGCTTTATCCATCCCACAATCAACCCCCTTATGATAACAACAACCATGCTTCCACCTTTCAAACTCCACCTTCACATTCTAAATCCCATCAACCTAATCCCTATGCACACCCAAAGTAAAATAAGTGTTTTAAGTGCAAGAAAATGGGTTATACCTCCGAAGTGTGTCGGAGGACGCACACATTAGTAACCGAGGCTGATTATAAAAATGACGAAGATGACCTTTGTAGATACGTGATTCTGGATTACGAGTACCACATCTACTAAGATTTGGAGTTACCACCATTCATATTGTAAGTGAGTGTGAATGGTCACTCGAAATGTGCATTTTTTGAAATAGTGTCATTTTTGGCGTTTAGTGATTCGATAGATAAGATACCGATCTAACCTTGAGATCGGTATTAAGCACTCTTTTCTCCCCACCAAGTGGTGGTAACCTCAACTTAACTCGGTCGTTTTTGATGAAAAATAAAGTGTCACGTGTAGATAACTTGTACCCTAAGTAGGGATTTATTTTTCACTCGATTATATGATCATCCCATTGAAGGAGATAATCCTTATAAACGCTTAGCCTTGTGAACTACGTGTGCTTTGAAAAGTGTTGGCGATGGTTATGGATCCATTCTCATGAGTTGAGAAGTACCCAAAGACCGGTTGCCTCAAAAAGATTTAAGAGGTTCAAAATCAATTTTCATTTTAAAAATGATTACAACCCCCATACTCTCAACCAAACCGAAGTCCGATCTAACGAAGCTAGGGGAGGGAGAGTATCACATCTTATGTCTTTCTAAAAAAGATTAAAGAGATGAGGGGATAGTAGAAGAGGGATATGGAGAGGGTAGAGAGAGAGAGGGAGGTGTATCCTTTGACCCTACCTTGAAGCTTCAAGGTTTTCTCTTCTTTTTTCCTTTTTTTTTATTCTATCTTCTTGAGTTGAGTCCTTAGTAAAATATGATTATGTATTTTTAGAGTAATCAGAATAGAGAATAGAGATGAGTTGAGAGTGAAAGGGTGTTTTATTAATTTTTCATTAGCTTTTTGTAAGTTGAGAATGAGATGGGTTTTATAAGATTTGGAGAGTATTTTTAGGGGTAAAATGGGATGGATTGATAAGAATGAGTAAAATTGTTAGGGGTTTGAGAGAGTGGTATATATAAATTGAAAGGGATAGAGGGGCATTTATATAAGGAGGTTAGATGGATTATTTATAATCCAAGTGGTTTGGATCTTTCAACCCATTTGAGTTGAGTGTTAGGTGGAATGAAATTAATGATGTATGCTTGAGTGAATGGGGTGTGTAAGATGGTGGTTGAGTATTTGGTGAGTTGAGGGGATGGGATTTTAATTAAAATAATGGGTTGTGTAAGAGGGTAATTAATTAAATTTTTGAAAAAGTAAAGGAGATGGTGACATGTGTCAAGATGTATGGAGATTAGAGATTTAAATGAGTTGATGGGAGAGAAAGAGTGTTTGATTTAAGAGGAGGGGTGTGAGTTTGATGAGAATAGGTTAAGGAGAAGTATAGGTTAGAGGTGTTTGATTTAAGATAATAGGGGTTTATAGGGAATGGTGAGGGTAGGTTAGGAGGAGGTATGAATTGGAGGTGTGGGTAGATGATGTTTAGAGAAAAAGTAATGGGATGGGTAGTAGGATGAGAGAGGTGAGTTGAGGTGGTGACATGTGTCCCACTTTGATGATCATGTTGATTGGTTGTGATGTTGGGTTAGGTTGAGAGTTGGACTTGGGTGATAAGTTGGGCTTGGGTTGGGTTGAGAATTAGTGGGCTAAGGTAGTAAGTTGAATGGGTTTGGGTTGAGTTTAATTGGGTTGTGGTTGGATTGAGAATCAGTGGGCTTAATTGGTAAGGGGTCTTTAGTCCGTGGGCCATGTGGGTAGTGGGTTGAATTGAATTGGGCTTAAGTGGTAAGTTGGGCTTGGGTAGGATAGTTGGGTAGTGGATTGGATAGTAATAGATGATGGATTGATATAAGTTGAGAAGTGTAGAGTAGTGGGGTAAGTTTAGTTCCATGGGCCACGTGGGTAATAAGTTGAACCACTTATTGAAAGAAAAAGAAGGATTTTTGAAGGTTTGGGCTTTAAAGCCAATTCCAATTTTTATGGATTTTTAAGGTATTTTGCATCGAGGGCCCAGTCAAATTTGGGTATTTACAATCTTTATATTGATAATGATGCGGCTATCATATTTGAGGCATATGAGGAGGTCGAAGGTGAACATCCAAGTTATGTTATTTGCAATTTATCCACTACGTGAAAATTTTCAAAATTCGACAGTCCAAAACCGTCGAATTATGGGATCATTTGATAGTTTCGACCGTCGAATTGGGCCTTGTCGAAAAAATATTTGGCGGTTAAAAACATAGATTTAGGGACAGCAGCTATTGGCCGTCACTATAAGGTATTTTATTTTATATATATATATATATATATATTAAGCCTTTAGCTACGTTGGCCGACCGTCGCTATAGGGTATTCTTTTTAAAAAAAATATTAGGTCCTCAAAATAGTGCAGTAGATGAATTCAAAAGGCTAATTTACTAGCAGATCATTACTACCAAAATACTAAACTATCACATACAAAAACCAAACAAAATGCAACACGATATATTGTTCACCAAAAGAAAACATTTACAGGTCTCATGCAAGAGCATAACAAAATCGGTTAGACTGTTTAATTATGGTGAATTAACCCACTGTATTTCTTAGATAATTTACAAAATAAATATATGAATTCTCAAGTTGTGTTTAATAACTTTTGAGTCAAATATACTTGTCAAGAAATTAATCTACAGCTTCATTCATCCAAGTAAATCATCAAAGAAGCTTGATAAGAAAAATATACCACATCATTCCCAATTGTAGACAAGTCAGTAGGTGTGGATGTTGATTGTGGAAATGAGTTTGTCACTTCTTGCAAAGAATTCTGAAGGATTGATTTCAACTGTAATCAAATGGAATATATAATCAGAATTTGCTGAGTTCTTAGCAACTAAGTAATCAGAACCAATAAAGACAATATAAACACCTAGTGAGATCCATGCACATTTTTCCTAGCAGAATAATCAAGAAATATAAAAAAACATAATTGTTGGAAAGAAATCTATCTGAGGTCCTCATTGTTAGTAATTAGACATACATAAAGCACTTAAAAGAATTTTTATTTATTTTTACTTTCCAGCAATGTGGGACAAAACAACATGAATTCCTTCTAATATGTGTGGTAGAATAACATATGCCATTCGAATATAGAAAGGGAAAGCATACATAACATATTATTTTCTACTAAAAAGCTATGGGAGTAAGTAAATTCAAACTAAGTCACCTTGGGTAATTGGTTTAGTTTTTGTTCCTGCAAACAATTTGACATGATCTTACTAAAAAACTTGACCGATTCCTGCATTAACAAGAATTTTCTAAAGTTTCAGCTCTTAGACTTTTATCCTTTGATATAAACATTTAGCCAATGTATCATATTAACTTACTCCCATAACAACTCAATTAATTTATGCTTGGTGACTTAATCCTGTAAAGACAATTTTCCTAAAATTATCGAAAAAAGCCATAACAATTGCACCTTTGAAGAAAAATACAATTTTCAAAACAAATGGATGACACTGAAATTATGCTTACTCCCTCTATGATGGGCTTATTTCCTTTCTTTTTACTGCGTTTCTCGACTTCTTGGAGTAAAGCTTGTGCTTCTTCAAGTTCTCTTCGTATCCTTTGTTCTTCCCTTTGTGAATACTCGTAGGCAAGTCTCTTCTGTTATGCTTCCTCAGTTTTCGGAAAGAAAAAAAAAAGGATAAATCATTTGCAAATCAAAGGAATCATCACTCTGTTCAGAAATCACTAAGAAGAAAAGACCAACAGTGATAATCGTCATCGTATCAATAGCTTCATCTATGCTTCTCTTGGGTTTGGTGATCGGGTGCATTATTTGGAAAATAAGGAGAAAGAAAGAAGGTAAAATCATTCTCAACACTAACAAAAATCTTCTGATATAAAATATGTGATTGTCTGATTGTCTCTAGTGCTATTATATTACATTAAGCATGCTTGTAAGAAGTTACTTTTCATGTCATGGGCTGATCCAAACTGACCTTGTTCTCTGCTTTGATGGTGGTTTGACATTATCACCTGCACTTCCCAAAAAGAAATTAAGGTGTTAGCCTGGTTTTGATATGAATGCCCTGCATTGAAACGTGTCATTCAAGAATAGATCATGTCTTATGCTTTTTCTGTAAAACAATTGTCTAAATCCAATGGTTAGAAATCAGTAATAAAATTACTTATATAATGGCTACAAATAGGCATAAAAAATGTGGCCTTTTATATCTTAGTGGGCCCCAAGAATGTGGCCTTTGAGATGAATCGTAGAGTTATGGATCATGGTAAAGAATGATACTTGCACATTTAATATACTAGAAAATGTAAGTTCTTTAATGTACTAGTTGTGTATCATCTATTACCAATTGCACTCTGTTAGGTTAGAGTTGACATTGATCAATACCAATCTGAAATTTTTGCCATATGTTATAGATCTGATCGGATTAGTGAATTTTTGAACCAAATACGATTCGATTAAAGTTTAGTCAACTCAAAACTAATTGGATCCAACAACAAGACTGAGATTTTTTTCATTATTAAGATATTGGGTTTTGGGGAAGATTTGAGAGAGGAACTAAAAATGGTGTGAGCCATTCCAATCTCCTTAACCATTCCAACACTCTTTCCCTCTTCCCCAACTTGAAATTTCTCCAAAAAACAAGAAAAACAAAAGGTCACTCGTTGCTCAAATGTCGTGGAACGGTCCTCTATCTTCTGTCAAACTAATCCTCCAAGGCAAAAACCTTGAAGTAAGCTTTAATGTGTGTGCTGGCAGCAACATTGCAACAACTAATATGGAAGGATGAGGGTGCAGGTGCAACAACTAATATTTTGACTATAGTGTAGTCTTGTAGCAATGATTTGAAGGTAAACAATGATATTACAGTACCATTGTTTCTATCGAAAAGCACGAGATTTCCTATTTCAGTCATGTTTAGGCCTATAACAGATTTACCAGTTGTGTTTGTAGACCAAACAAAAGTACCATCGACGTCTCGTAAGATCAAATTTCCTTCTTGAGTGAGTTGCAATATTTATACAGCACATTTGATTTTCTACAAAGACGTGTGAAGAGCAGATCAGATCGTATAAACATTTGACCCTAAGTTCTAAAGAGTAATTGAAACAACATAAATGTACATGGAAAGAAATCCCAGAAATGAAAAGAAATATAAAGAAGAAGGGAGTTGGGAACAAATCTGCTAAATCTGACATACTAAAAGAAACAATTTTACAATTGTTCTCAACCCATACCATGTTACCATAAATTCCCGCACCCACCTCGATGGGTTGCACAGCAAGAGACTTTCATGAAACAACATGAGTGCACATAAAGAGGTAATGTATCAGAAAAACATAAATAAAAGCAAGATCTAACAATTTTACCCAATAATTTTCTAATTTCAATCCAACCTATCATATGAATCATAAAAAGTTCAAGAATTTAAAATGCATTCCACTGAATCGATAAGCCATTTTTATAAGATAGATAAAATCACTAAATACCCAAAACCCATATCGAATCAAAGTAGAAGGAGTGAAAGAAAGAAGAAAAGGAAGCCCTTTTACCTGCAAATTTCAAGGAAGAAAGAGTGGTCTGATAGGAGAGAGAGCAATACAAGCATCCATAAACCATGGGACCTGAAACAAGTGAAAAAATCAGAAACACAAACATACATACCTAACTATTAAAGATTGGATCTTGCTCTGTTAATACCTAACTATTACCTAAAACAGGTCCTCTTCCAGCTTCGTCGATGCCCATCATGCATGGCTTATTAGGTATCAGTAAATTTTCCAGATTGAATAAATAAAGATAATTATAATATTACATATAATATGTGGAACACAAACCATCTCCACCATTAAAGGGAGCAAAAATGTATCACTATGAATCATTCAATCGATGCTTCAAAACTAAGATACAATATATGTTCTATTAATTTTTTATTAATAGCTCGATCAAAATCTAGCTTGGACTTGGGCTAAGCCCTTGCACAACCTTGTCAACCAGAGCCATAGATGCCTTTCACTCATATCTCGATGGAAAGCATTTATAGTTCACAAACATCTCCTTGTCAGCAAAGTACAATATGAAATCAATATTTGAAGTCACTACAGCATTATTCAACTTTTAATAATTACTGGTAGGTGTTGGCATGTGCAATGCACCAAGGGTGGATGATTGAAACCCTCCTCCCACACCTCAACGCATGCCACGTACGCCATGATCCCAAGGGAATTTTAAAAGGAGATGTTTTAGGTGAAGACCATAATGCTTTCACATTTTTATATATAATCTTTATTATTATCAAGGTTATTTGAAGTAAAACGAATAAAATTACTTCCCATCCCCTGTGATCACATTTGTTAGATTTTTTCATAGTTGTGCTTTTATTTATGTTCTCAACCCATACCATGTTACTATAAATTCCAGCACCCACCTCGATGGGTTGCACAACAAGAGACTTTCATGAAACAACATGAGTGCAGTTATCACCAAAGGTTAAAAATAAATAAAGCTAATGTTACATACATCAAAACATTAAAACAAACTTTATTGAGGTAATGAATATGAGGATTGAGGGAAGAAATCATTGGGAGCAGATCCTCTATCATGCTTTTTGCCTTTTCGACAATTGAGAGAGCACCACACATATCAAGACAGCAAAATTTCACATTTTAAATGTCCATGTCAAGCAGGGGCGGAGCTAGTAAGGAGTTGGTGGGGGCAATTCCCCCCACAAAACTTTGAGACATCCCTATATTTTCAACTAATTACATGCCCCATTTATCCCCACTCCCTCACCTCTCTCCCCATTTGCTCCTACACCCTCACCTCCCTCCATTCAAGTTCTTCAACTATAACAACTAATCATATTTTGCCCCCACTACAAGAAAATCCTGGCTCTGCTCTTGATGTCAAGCCTTTGATTAGCCAACCCAAAGGAATCTCTTTTTTTTTTTCATTTTATTTTAGATCTAATCAACAACCTGAGTCCTTAGAAGACTGAGTTATTATTATTATTTTTCTACGTGGTGCTCCATCAACCTATATGCATTTGGACCTTTGATAACCCTTACTTACTCAAATTAATCAAATAAACTTTTTTTTTCTAATTTTCTAAAGAAGGGAGGACTGAGGAGTTAATGTAAATAATAGTAAAATTTACAAAGAATGAAGGGGGGCTAATTAATCTCTATGACTAATAATGAACATCTCATGAACCAAAATTCTCAAAATGATTAAGTTCTAATCAACAATTTTAAATGCTATAAATGCTCAATTTCAGTAACAAATAAATGTAAGTTGATTAAGTTCTAATCAATCGAACATATGACCCATTTAGCAATTAAACCGATGGAAGTATTGAGTGTTTCTTATATAGATATTCAATAATTGAGTTGAGAATTGAGATTCAGAGCTGAAGATAAAATCCAGATAAGTTTGAAATTCTAAACAAACATGAGAAGAAAGACTAAAATACCTAAATTTCAACTTATATGATAAGAAATATTGCAAATTTTAAAACTCACTTTAACAAAAATCAAGCACTGATGAGTTTAACAGGCTCAAATTACACAGTCGAGCAAAATAGGGATGGAATTACATCATTAGGAAACAAAATAATAAAGATTTTTAGGGCTTTTTAGGGTTTTTGAGAGAGACGGACTTACATATGAGATTTGGAGTGGTTTGATTGGTGGCATTGATGAGTGAGCTTCAATTCGTAGGGTTTTTACTTGAGCTCTAATTTTTTCTTCAATTTGACCTCTGAGAGACTAAAAATCCATCGACGAAGTGACAATAGCTCGTTTGGTGTTCTCGATCGACCCGAAATGGGAGATTGAGCGATGTGAGTGAGAGTGAGCAATCGCTCGGTGCTCTCGATTGTTCGGTGCTCTCGATCGCTCGGAGTTTTCGAATGTCTGGTTCGATCGAGCCAAATCAAGAGGAAAAAAAATAGAGGGTCTGGTTTAAAATTTCTTTCTGGTTTTCATCTAAAATGCTGAAAAGGAAGTCTGTTAAGAGTTAAGAGTTTAAAGTTTTTTTTTTTTAAAACAATTCGGTGGTTTGTTGGGCTCAGACTGTCGAAATTCGTTGTTGGGCTTAAATTTGGGTTTTGGGCCGGTAAAAGTAAACGTTGGTTTTGGACTGCCGATTTTAACATTATAATAGTAACGAATTTGGGCTTTTTTGACGTTGTGATTGTCAGTACAACTTGTTGATCCTTCAACTTGACATAGTCTTTTTCGAACTACTTGCAAGGTACAAGGCAAGTTGTACAAATTAATTATAGATAGTAAAAGCTCGAAAAATATAATTTCAAACCACATGATTGATGCACTCAAGCTACCCACTACGCAACACCCTACACTTTATATTATAGGTTGGGCGGACGATGAATGCAAGAAGAATGTGACAAGACAATACTTCATTTCTTTTGGTATTGGGCAATATAAATATGAGGTTATTGGTGACATCATCCCAATGCAAACATGTTACATCCTCTTGGGAAGGCCTTAGTATCATGATAATGATGTCACGTACTAGAGAAAAGTCAATATCTATTCTTTCATGTATAATGGTGTCAAAGTAATCTTACATCCTTCCTATGCCAAGCTCAAGGCTTCCTACCTAGTCAAGGAGAAGAGCACATATTTTCTTTCTACCAACATCAATGAGAACTTAAAAAAAGCAAGCCAAGTGTTCACGGTGGTAGTGCAACCTTCCAATCAGGACCGTCCTACTCAAGTTCCTCCTCAAGTGCAACCCCTCATTGAAGAATTTTCATGTGTTCTTCCTTCAGACTTGTTAGATTCATTGCCTCCTATGATAAATATAAATGAAGAGATATCACAAGTACAATACTTGCAAATTGCAGTAAAGAGCTGTGAAAGGCTCTAACCGCAATAGGTAAAAGAATATAATCCCCATGCTTGAATAATGAGACTCATAGTAAAAATTGTAATGGGAAACACAAGCTTGCAATGAACTATAAGAAAACTATTTTAAAAAATTTAGAAATTAGTCAAAAACAACATTTCATTGATTACCTAGGAATATAAAGATCACAGAAGTTTCAGTATCTATCCTCAGAAACCTATATTAAAATTGAAGAATATGGATCAGATAATAACTAGGCAATGCTAGCACTTGGCTTATTACATTTGAAAAGAAGAAATGAGCCAACATGAAAGACACGATGAAAGGATACCTCAAAACTGCTTTGAATCCAAAGCCCTAATAGGTTTTGAAGGTCTCGAAAAGTTAACGATTTTTTAAAGTCAAGTTTGAAAATAGTTAC